>NC_068970.1:14137954-14440984 GCF_016808095.1 Vigna angularis | reverse complement strand
AATTTAACTACAGTAGAAAACACTTTTAATGTGGCCTATTTTTGACTAACTATCACTTGTGAAATAACCAATACAATAAGTTCTATATGTCTGTTGTCGTTACAATTTTCATAAAAAAATCTCACACTTTTGTATATAATCTTTCTTTTCCTAAACATTTCATCCAAATACCTTTATCACACCACTTAACCTCAAATTTTCACATACATGTCTCCTGATAACAATCCATTTTGGTTGTCATAAGTTACAATTTAGATTATAAAAAAAATAAAAAATAAAAAATAAACTGTCATGGATACGATCTTTGAATCATAACAAGTAAAACAAAGGAGCAACTAGATTCTTTAACAATAATTTAGCACTTTTGTGATAATTTTTTAACTATACTTCCATATGCCTTCACATTACTCATATATATGTTATATAGATATAGGGTATTAAGGGATGTCATTTTCTACGTATATTCTGTTTGAGGTCATTTAGTCTAAGTAAAAGTGTAAGGTGGTTGGTAAGTCTACATGCAGATTTGCGCATGATACTAAGAGGTTGGTTCTATATGTACCCAAACATTGGATTATTCATATCCAACAGGGTGTATGAAGTGAAGTTCTTCTGATTGTTTCAAATGTAGAAGTAGCAGAAAAGGTGTGTTAGAAAGAGATCAATGAGGGAGTCTTGCAGAGAAGACTTATGAAGGTTGTGTTACATCGTTACATGTCTTTAAATGGGGGTTTTGAAGTATGTTTTGGTTATGTACTGATATCATATGCAGTAACTGTATGTCATGTTGGGTATAAGCAGAACAGAAATACGGAGAGTATGTTTTGTTTACCTAATTTTTATGTCTCTTGTCATAAATATAATATAATCATTTTTGTTTATTTTTTAATTTTTAGCATATATTTGGACACCTCTATGTCTTTATATTTGTCTCTCTTTGCTGATAAAAGAAACATTACTCGGATATTAATTTTGTTCTTTACATTCATAGTAATTTGGGTCTGACAATGATAAATAATGTCTGTTCACCTTTAAGACAATCCAACCTTAATTAATAGTTAATGTACTTCCAAAAGTTGCATTTACAAGGAAACTAATAGGATAAATAATTATAAAACTGTAGGAGATACTTATTATTATACTTTGAAGATTATGTATATAGAAAACAATACTTTGAGAACTATAACTAATACTAAAATTATAGTGCTTTCACTTAAATGTTGCATAATTTTTAATTTATGTTACGCTCTCCATTAAAAATAAAAACTAAAAATATCATTTTCACTTTCATTTGTTAAATTTTATTGTACTTTTTTAGTCTTTCATTCTCTAAATGTGATTTCTTTTGTGTTAAGAGTATCATTTCTTATTATTTTAACTATGCAGTTTTTAATCCATTTATGAACTTGACATCTATTTCTGTAATAAATAAAGTGTTATTAAACATGAGAGGTACGCTTTAGACGTGATACAAAACATAGCTGATAATTTACAATTTGGTACCACAGTCTTTAAATGTTTAATGTATTTTAAAATTTGTAATTGTTTTTCTGATTAAGTCAAAATGTACTGATTAGAAGGATACATAATAACAGCATACATAATCCCATCAATATAAGATAAACTATAAAAACAGAGATAGAAAAACGGAGGAGTACTACTTTCCAATCATGTATCTAAAACAACATTGGAATCTGGAAGGAGCTTTTGGCATCTTTTTTAAATATCTGGCATAAGATACTTCATGAAATTGACCATAGTTCAGACATCAGACATAATATAGTTATGGTTACCGATATAACACAGGACAATGTTTTGGGTAATCCAATGCCCTGGGTTTCTGTAACTACAGTGCACACTTTAAACAATAATTTGACAGATACAAAAGGATGAAAAACCAGCATAGTGGCAGAAAGGTTTTGAATGGATAATCTTAATAGTATTTGGTAATTGGTTGATCAAAATAAACTAGACCATGCAATCAATTCACCAAGTATAACTTTAACCAATAGTTGATACTCATGCATGCCAGAGAAAAAAGAGAAACAATTCCTTTTGAAAAAGTAAAACATATTTTAAGTAAATCAAGGCTAGCTCTTATTTTTATGTTTATCTTATTTTAAGATTCCAAGACGGTAGTATCATAATCAAACCTGTCCTCCTTTTAAACAACTACTTGTTATGAAAGAAACACTGCATCTTCGATTAAACTGGTATTCATTTAAGGTATAATATATGTATCTTAAAACTTATTAACCCATAAATTATTATAATAGAGATTTATTTATTAAATAACAATCAAAGATTAAAAATAATTAATAATTATAGTAACTAATTTAGATATTAATTTATAAATTATAAATTATTAGTATTTAAAGTAATTTTTATTATAAAACAAAAATTATAATTAATTTGTGAATTAAAATTTAAATTAATTTCTAAGATTAACTATCAAAGAATTAGTGTATAAATTAGTTTCTAATTTTTAATTTAGAAATTAATTCAGACTCTAACTCAAAAATTAGTTACAATTTTTTATTTATAATAAAAATTATTTTCGATACGAGTTAGTTAGTTAGTTAGTTTATAAATTAGTTATTATAATGAATAATTATTAATTTTTATCTTTAAAAATAATTGTTATTTAATAATTTTATTAAAGTATTATAAAATGAGGTAATGTATAATTGTGAAACTCAGATATTTAAGTGAGATATTTTTAAATAAGGATGTTTTAAAAATGATTTATCTTAATAACAAATATATCTTTAATGTTGATAGCTTGCTTAGAAAGGACAAAGCAGGAGAATATGATTGTATCACGGCATTGCATTATTCTACAATTATAAAGAAACAAAGTAAATAATACTACTTGAAATTAGTATTTTACTGTAAATTAAAAGAACACATTTAGAATAATATTCTTAGATTCTTTTACACAACAAATAAATAATTATATACTTTTTTTAACGCATTGCTAACCTCGTACAAACTAGCATTAGAACTCTTAAATATCTCTTTTAATAGCTCAAATGTTTTTAGAATGGTAAACATTTAAAGTGATATTATATCCAATTGTAGATTAAATTGACAAGTCATGTGCTTTTGTTGGAATTAAAGGCAGAGTATAACACATTTCTCATTGTAACTATGAACATCCTTATACAATGATTTTACTTATATTTTATATAAAATATGCTACTAAAACAAATAACGAAAAGTTGAAGAGTAAAATTAGAGTTGTAAAAACGGAAAATCCGGCACGACTCGGCCCGACTCACCACAGGTTGGTCACTTAGTGAGCCAATTCAATCTGGCTCACTTATTAGCGAGTTAAAAAAATTTAAACCTGACCCGACCCGATGGATTAAACGGGTTGCCTGACTAGCTTATTTAGTTATAAGTTTTTTTAAAATAAAAAAAATTATAATTTTTTTAATTCAAATCTAAATAAAGGTCACACTAAAATGATGTTAAACTCGAAAGACAATTAAAAAAAAGTATCATAAAATCCAAGTGTAATCCAAAAACATGTATAAAAGTGAACAAATAAGTTTTTAATATTTGATAATTTGTACATCACTTTCATTTATAATACTAGAGTACTGAATAGATAAATCTATAATATTTTTTTCTCTTGAAACATCTTATTATTTATCACCATCTATAATATAATAAAAAAAATACTAACTAACAATATTAAAACACGAAATAATAAATAATTAAATTAAATTAAGTGGATTGGTGAACCAACCTAGCTCACCACGGGTTCAACCCGGTGAACCGAGTTCTAAATGAACCGTGTTAAAAACTAACCCGCATAGCCGAGTTAGCCCACAAGTTACAACTCATTTTGATCGTAAAAAGTCTTAACCCCTGATAAAATTAAAATGAATAAAAATGTAAAGAGTTTAAGAAAGAAAACATAATTGAATTTAAATTTTTAATAAATTTAAGTATTTTCAGTTCAATTAGGTAAACTTGTTTTTATCTATTATATATTTAGTATTTGTATATTTTTCATTAAATTTGTATAGTTAACATTATTTTATATTTTTCTTCATGAATTTGATAATTTTAATTAATAAAAGAAATATTTTTAAATATTATTTACAAAATTTTATTTCAGAGATAAAAATACAAGATAATAGAATAAATTATAAAAACTCAATTAAAAAAATATAAAAATTTTAACCACTCAAAATTTAATACTCACTCAAAAGTACAAAAAAAATTATAAAGATTTACAAACTTGTTTAAATTAAAATTTAATAATAATAAAATGAAACTAAACATTATAAAATTAATATCAACATTAAGTACAATTGATTCAAATATTCACCATATTTCAAAATTATGATTTAGTAGAAGGTGTTTAAGATATCTATGGCCTTTATCATAGGTTAGTAATACGCTTTTTCTAATAAAAAATATTATCTACTTTTATCCTTTTTATCTGTTGCTTAATATTTTCATGTAAAAATAAAGAATATAATATTTCTCTTTTCATTTTGAAATATAAGACATTGGTAACTATCTTTATATATAATATTTTTTTCTAAATGTATCCTTAAATCATTAATGTACATAAAAAAATTAATGAAGTTTTAATATTTAAAGCTAAACTATTTCATTCTTCAAGTTTATAAAAGGGAAAAGATGAACATGTATTGCATTTATTGTATATCAACTAGAAAGTTTATAAAAGGGAAAAGATGAACATGTATTGCATTTATTATATATCAACTAGAATAACTAAATATATTTTGATAAAAATTAATTAATATAATAAACATTTAAAAAGAGTATTATGAAAAGAAAAATAAGTTTTTTAGAATAATCCTTATAATTAGAGCCAAAGACAGTTCCTTTTTTATTCTAACAAAATAATTATAAAATTATATTTTAGATTTTAATGTTTGCATCATAATTAATATACATAAATTAATTTAAAAAATATGTAAAATAAAGTAAGATATAATTTTAAAATCAGTAAATAATAGATGAAGCTGCTCAGAAGTTTTCTAAAAATAAATTTGTTACATGTTAACTACCTCGTACGCGTGAATAAAAATACTAATGACAATCAGATAAATAAAAATATTTCTTAATAAACTAACTGAAAAACAATTGAGAGGGTAGCTGTAATATTTTTATATTTTAAATTTATTATGAAATCTATTAAAGTGATAATTTTTTTTAAAATTATTCATTTATTTGTTAACAATGTACATCACATTCATAAATGAGAAGAGAAACGTTTAATAATGCAATTAAATATGAAAATAGAAATAATTCAATTCTGTAAGAATTATTAGAAATCAAAATTAAACTTGTGATATCCTTTAATTAAAATTAATAAACTTAAATATTTCTATATTTAAATAAGTTAACAATTTTTTTACTTAAAAGACGGAAAAAGCACAATTTAGCTAAATCATAAATAAATTTCATTATTTCTCTTTTTGTTTAGTAATCTTTGAACAATACACGAAATTAGGCAATGTATGAGTCAGATCGTGGTTGTTGATTTCTTTTATTAAGGTTAATGAGATTTAGCCAAATAAATAGATATTTATTAACTCTTTTTGAGAGCCAAAAGTTTTGATCGGGTTAAGAATTAACTTCTCAAAGTTTTAAAACATATATTGCATACGAACTCCATCTATATAAGATCAAAATGTAATTAATTTCCTTATAATAAACATTTCATTTTATATAAATAAATTTATTAGACTATTTCCATGATTTTGATTATATGTATTTACATTTTGTAATTTAAAATATAATAAATAATAGCACTTAAATATATATAACGTAAAATTTGATCGATTACGTTGTGTTAACAAAGGACCAATAATTTTTCCTAAACATGTGTCTAAAAGATACCATTAAGCTGTATTAATAATAGGTAATTATTATAACCCAATTTAGCCACTATAACGGAATATGCTTGGTAGATTGTTATATAAATTATAAATTAAATATTGCTACGATTTGTAGTGCTTTTTTGTTTTAAGCATGAATTGCATGTTGAAAAGAGTGATCAGTATATGAACATGACTCTAAATACCCTGTTAAAATTTAGTATTTTCAACATTTTTTTTTCTTATTTTGTTTTATGTACTTTATTACACTCGTTTTTTTAAAAAAAAAATCAAATAAATTGTGTTAAAAGGACAGCTTATCTTCAATTAACTGTGTCTTTTAGGGGAAAGTGCACCGAAATAACTTTTGACAAAAAAAAAATGACAGGAGTAGCAAAATATAGCTAGACCCTTAACTAAGACTATTCCTTTCAATTTACTCTTGATTAATTTGAAGCCTTTGCCAATCAGTGAATCTTGTCTTCTTCCATCTTATGCAAGAATTTTTATTCTTATTCAGTAAAGTATAATGTTCGGGTGAATTTCTAAATAAGCTCTTTTAAGATAGAAAAAAATCACCAGATGCAGTGTATATACACATAGCTACCATCAATGATCCTCTTTACCTTATTTCTTTTCCAGCTTCACCATGGACATTCGATGAGTACACAGCACAATGAATTTCTGTCTAATATTATATTCCTTAAGGCAGCAAGTATTAAGTAGCCTAGTTTGAAAAGATCCACCAAAATCCACATAGCATTTATACGATCGATAACCATTTAATTAAAAACATCAAATGACACTGACAAGGGGCTGAGGTCCATGGTACGAGCTAGGGTCAGGAAAATTGTTTTATCTTTATTGCTTCAAATTAATCTAAGATTTTGGCAGAAAAAGATTGGTCCAACATTGAAAGAATACACACACTAATCAAGTACTTAAACAAATAATCAAATAAGTAACGGACATTGAAAAACAAGTTGGCGAGTAATAACGTACCTTGAAGTTGAACTGGAGAACTCGTAAAGCCTCCCTCTGGTGGAGAAGATGATGAGTGCGACCTCAGCATCGCACAGCACCGAAAGCTCAAAGGCCTTTTTCAGCAAGCCGTTCCTTCTCTTGGAGAAGGTGACTTGCCTACTCGTTTCGTTTTCGATTCGCTTCATCTGAGTTTTCCCCCTCACCATTTTTCCCGTTTTGCCTGTTGTCTGGACAGAGGTAATAGGAGGATGTGCGTAATATTTTTGGTGAAGAAGCAAACAGAAAACGAGATCTGGATAACCAAGTGGTGTTTCTAAAAATAGAAATCAAACCTGACAAAATTTTAATGTGGAAGCCAACAATGGAATCTTTTGTGCCCCTGAGTGAGTAGACTCAGCTACCAAGGAAGTTTTTGCAGGCTCAATCACAGAAACCCTAACACAGTTTTCCGGAAGAGAGAGAAATAGGGGCTCCAGTGACTGATTGATTGATGGATTGGTGGTTCCACCTATATAACCTAGCGTCCTCTTATGTTTCTCCTTGCATATAATATATATTATTATTTATGAATAATAATAATAGTAATAATAAAGTATAATAATGGGGGCATATATCCCAAGCAAAATATTCTTGCGAAATAGAGAGATAATAAAGGTGGTGAAACTCAAAAGGGAGGAGAGCCTAGAAAAGAACCTAATCCTATTTTTTCTTTTTTGGGTAAAGCCCGAGAAAAAAGAAATTGGGCCTTTACCAAATTGAGAAAACTGGGAATAAATACTATTAAGATTGATTAATATCTAAATTAGTTACTATAATTATTAATTATTTTTAATCTTTGATTGTTATTTAATAAATAAATCTCTATTATAATAATTTATGGGTTAATAAGTTTTAAGATACATATATTATACCTTAAATGAATACCAGTTTAATCGAAGATGCAGTGTTTCTTTCATAACAAGTAGTTGTTTAAAAGGAGGACAGGTTTGATTATGATACTACCGTCTTGGAATCTTAAAATAAGATAAACATAAAAATAAGAGCTAGCCTTGATTTACTTAAAATATGTTTTACTTTTTCAAAAGGAATTGTTTCTCTTTTTTCTCTGGCATGCATGAGTATCAACTATTGGTTAAAGTTATACTTGGTGAATTGATTGCATGGTCTAGTTTATTTTGATCAACCAATTACCAAATACTATTAAGATTATCCATTCAAAACCTTTCTGCCACTATGCTGGTTTTTCATCCTTTTGTATCTGTCAAATTATTGTTTAAAGTGTGCACTGTAGTTACAGAAACCCAGGGCATTGGATTACCCAAAACATTGTCCTGTGTTATATCGGTAACCATAACTATATTATGTCTGATGTCTGAACTATGGTCAATTTCATGAAGTATCTTATGCCAGATATTTAAAAAAGATGCCAAAAGCTCCTTCCAGATTCCAATGTTGTTTTAGATACATGATTGGAAAGTAGTACTCCTCCGTTTTTCTATCTCTGTTTTTATAGTTTATCTTATATTGATGGGATTATGTATGCTGTTATTATGTATCCTTCTAATCAGTACATTTTGACTTAATCAGAAAAACAATTACAAATTTTAAAATACATTAAACATTTAAAGACTGTGGTACCAAATTGTAAATTATCAGCTATGTTTTGTATCACGTCTAAAGCGTACCTCTCATGTTTAATAACACTTTATTTATTACAGAAATAGATGTCAAGTTCATAAATGGATTAAAAACTGCATAGTTAAAATAATAAGAAATGATACTCTTAACACAAAAGAAATCACATTTAGAGAATGAAAGACTAAAAAAGTACAATAAAATTTAACAAATGAAAGTGAAAATGATATTTTTAGTTTTTATTTTTAATGGAGAGCGTAACATAAATTAAAAATTATGCAACATTTAAGTGAAAGCACTATAATTTTAGTATTAGTTATAGTTCTCAAAGTATTGTTTTCTATATACATAATCTTCAAAGTATAATAATAAGTATCTCCTACAGTTTTATAATTATTTATCCTATTAGTTTCCTTGTAAATGCAACTTTTGGAAGTACATTAACTATTAATTAAGGTTGGATTGTCTTAAAGGTGAACAGACATTATTTATCATTGTCAGACC
Source organism: Vigna angularis (assembly GCF_016808095.1). NCBI lineage: Eukaryota > Viridiplantae > Streptophyta > Magnoliopsida > Fabales > Fabaceae > Vigna > Vigna angularis. Next base: position 14,431,994 of record NC_068970.1, on the reverse strand, counting down.
CAAATTACTATGAATGTAAAGAACAAAATTAATATCCGAGTAATGTTTCTTTTATCAGCAAAGAGAGACAAATATAAAGACATAGAGGTGTCCAAATATATGCTAAAAATTAAAAAATAAACAAAAATGATTATATTATATTTATGACAAGAGACATAAAAATTAGGTAAACAAAACATACTCTCCGTATTTCTGTTCTGCTTATACCCAACATGACATACAGTTACTGCATATGATATCAGTACATAACCAAAACATACTTCAAAACCCCCATTTAAAGACATGTAACGATGTAACACAACCTTCATAAGTCTTCTCTGCAAGACTCCCTCATTGATCTCTTTCTAACACACCTTTTCTGCTACTTCTACATTTGAAACAATCAGAAGAACTTCACTTCATACACCCTGTTGGATATGAATAATCCAATGTTTGGGTACATATAGAACCAACCTCTTAGTATCATGCGCAAATCTGCATGTAGACTTACCAACCACCTTACACTTTTACTTAGACTAAATGACCTCAAACAGAATATACGTAGAAAATGACATCCCTTAATACCCTATATCTATATAACATATATATGAGTAATGTGAAGGCATATGGAAGTATAGTTAAAAAATTATCACAAAAGTGCTAAATTATTGTTAAAGAATCTAGTTGCTCCTTTGTTTTACTTGTTATGATTCAAAGATCGTATCCATGACAGTTTATTTTTTATTTTTTATTTTTTTTATAATCTAAATTGTAACTTATGACAACCAAAATGGATTGTTATCAGGAGACATGTATGTGAAAATTTGAGGTTAAGTGGTGTGATAAAGGTATTTGGATGAAATGTTTAGGAAAAGAAAGATTATATACAAAAGTGTGAGATTTTTTTATGAAAATTGTAACGACAACAGACATATAGAACTTATTGTATTGGTTATTTCACAAGTGATAGTTAGTCAAAAATAGGCCACATTAACGTGAATTCACACTTGTTACACGGGCCACTTCTCAAAAGAATGACAAATGTGTTGAGGCACAAAACCCTCTCTGCCATAGTCTATTCTTCTGACACGTGTCCATCCACACCGACAACCCATGCTTCCGGTGACATTTACTCGGACAGGGCAAATGTCCCCATGCTAAACAGCAAACAAACTTGTCGGTTCCCACTTGCCAGTTATTTTCGGACAAACAGGAATGAACAAGTGCAACTGCACTTGCAAAACAAAGGTACACTAGTTCTGTATTATAACCTATTTTTTTAATACTTTTTAATTCTTATTTTATTCTTTTTACAATCATAAAATTATAAATGTGATTAATTTAATTAAAAGAAAGCTCATATAATCTGATTAATCTATGTTAATTAAATTTTAAGAAGTAGTAACACCTAATATTGATGATGGATTGGGGAAAGAAAGGGTCAAAACAGTTCTTTCATTTGGTAGAAGGAGAAAGAATAAAAAACTTCCTTTGGTGGGGGTCATTATAATCTTATGTTCGTTCCATTTGTCTTTTCTTAATATTAGGAATATTATTGTTTTCATCACATCTTATTTTCATCAAGATGTTTAATACATTTTCGTTTAATTTATTTTTATATAAAGTTTCAACATTACAATAAATTCATGAAATAGAAACTGATTTAAAAAGAAAAATACCAGTTCATCATAATACAGAGTGATTTAAAATTGTTTATATAAAGAAGAATAAATGTTGTAGTCTTAAAAAAAAAAATTTTGTTGAATATATTTATGAAATATCCGAACCTATCATAAAGGGGTGGAAAATTTGAATTAGAAAAACAAAATTTAAGTTTATAATTGTAAGTAAGCGAATTTTAAGAGATTTCGATGAGAATCATTTTAAATTATGGTATTGATATTAAGTTAAGAAAAATTATTTTTAACGAAATTATAAACTTATTTTTAATTTAATTTTAACGAAAATATAAATGGATCAAAATTTTAAAATATTTAAATTGAAATTTCAGTTTTAACTATTAAAAGGATGTCCGATGTTTCTTTAATTGGCTAATTTAAGAGGGATTGTTGTACCAATTCAGTTTGGTCCGTGCATGTGGGGTTCAAAATTAGTTAAAGACCAACAAATCACCCTTTAAAACTTTCAAAAAGAACTTGATACATACTTCAAAAGAAAAATAGTAAAACCTATAGTAATCGTTTCTCCTATTAGAGAAAAAAAAAACTAAAAAAATAGTTTCTTTTTCTTAAAAGATTCTAACAAAGTATTTTTTTTTCGTTTGAAATAAAACAAGAAGTCATTTTAAATATATTATTTTACTTTTTATATTAAATACATTTTAATAAACAACTTAAAATATCATCTTACTTTTACTCTCCCTCTTTCTTTCCTTCTCCTTTTCAATGTAGTAAACAAAAACATGAGAATTAACGTTCTTTTTTAAGGTGTATAAAATAAGCATATTATTACATGAAAAGGAGTGAGAGTAATAAAAGTGCTTCAGAAAAACACACCCCAAGCTTTCACCAGCTGTCGCTGTGAACATGAAGGAGTTATCCAAGTAAGTTTTTCTTTTTACTGTAATTATATTTCAAATTCATAAATTTTGGAAATTTTAATTAAGTTTTATTAAAATAAGTTTTTTATTAGATATTTAGATTTTTATAAATTGTTTCATTAACCAGATATACGATTCTTATTTTATTTTATTCTGTCATATTGTTTATATTTGTCTTAATATATTGAAAAGCATAAAACCTTGTAATTAATAATATAAAAGTGATATTATAGTTAATATAAAATGACCAGTAATATTTAATGTTTTTTATAAAACGTGTTAGATACGGTGAAATAAAGATATTTTATCAATTAAATTATAAGTTTGTATAGTGAAAGAAAATATTCTATAATCAAAATATTTTTAATTTTTTTTTATTTGTTGGAGTAAAATATTATAGGAATAGAATATCTCTATACAAACTTATATAAAGCATATAAATGAGTATTATATTTTTCAATTTGGTACAAGAGTTTAGGACTTTTGTTTTATTTCTTTATATTAATTTTTGGAAACTTTAGTTGGACAGATAAAGGTTTAATCCAATTTCAATAGAAGTTCCATTTGAACCTGTCTTCAATGTAGACATATTTTAAATGAATCTACTTTAATTATGATATATAGTTACAAGTGATGGAAGTGCACATGAAAAAGATGGAAAAATTATCTTACATTCACGGAAAGTTAAAGCCCTTCACAAAAAATATGGGCGATATAAAAATGGTATTGTTAAGTACCAAAAAAGTGAAGATGAGTGTTAATGTTCCTGAAGCTATAAATCATTAAAAATGTATGTTCACTTATCCATTATACTTGATTGATATTTGGAATGATTTGTCAAAAGTCTTCAATGGTACAAGTGAAGAGTTACAATTATTTATTATGAACCGAAGGAAATTTATTACAAAACAAAATAATAGAATCTTAACTAAATATTATAACTAAATATTATGGAGAGTTAGTTGATATTTTTAGAAAATTGAATCATCACAAAGTAGCTATAAAGAACCTAATGATATGAAGTCATATCAGAAGTCAATGTAAGGATTAAGGGTGCATATATTTCATTCTAAATTGGATAACGATTTTGAGAAAATTCATGGAGAAATCTTAAAAAAATATATGATATCTCATTTAGACGAATATTATGCTTTGATTTGGAGAGAGACTATTTAACAAACAACTTTGAAAACAAAATATATAATTTATGATTTCGCAACGTTGCTATGATGCTATTTGATGATAAGCGAGCTAGTATCAATGTAATAAGAAGGATCATACCAAAGAATGATGCTATGAAATCATAGGATATCTCGAATAACAAAATTATAGTCAAACATCAAAGAAGAATTCAAAAAGAAATTTAATTTTTCAATAATTACCAATGGAAAAGAGGATAAAAAAATACATAATGTTTGTTACAAGTGTGGGTAATCATGATTCTAATAGTAAAATCTTAATAAGCAAATTTATTATTTTTAGTATTGCGTGAATAATTATCCATGCGTGTTATGATAATGTGACTTTTGATGTTAGATAAATAAAAAATCTTAAACATTTTTCATAGAAAAAGTATTTTTACAAATAACAACACTAAATACACAATTATTGGAGAAATATTGTCTTTATTTCAAACAATTTGAATATCAAGATTAAGGTAGGTTAACCTATGAGTAACTACATTTATTTAACTCAAATTTCATACTTGTAATTGTAGGGAGGTTCAACACACACATAAATCTCCACACTGGTAAGATATTGTCCGCTTTGAGCCAAGTCCTTACGGATTTGCTTTTGGTACCACTCCAAAAGGCCTCTTACCAATATCTTATGTGTGTATAAACTCATGTTTATCTCTTGTTTTATGTGATGTGAGATTTTGTTTGTACCAAACAGTAACTCGTTTATCTATTGTATTTATTATTAATTGTTCGCAAGAAGTTTTAATTAACTCTAAGTGGAAGGATCATATGAATTAGGAGATGTGATCCTTACAAAGAAATGAAACATGAGAATTGGTAGATTGTCTAGTTGAAAAGAAATTGATAGGACATAGACTATGAAATTTAATGCAAATGGTATAATTAAAATATTTACATATATGACAAGTATGCATAAGCATATGGAATATATATTATACTGAAATATTTGCACAATCCAAGTTAAACATAGATAGATATTGCTACATTAATTTTAAGGTACATAAAAGTTGTTCCTGAAGAAGGAGTTTTGTTAAGTAAGAACTTCAATTTGAAGGATGTGATGATTTACATTGATGCAAATTGGACCGATACTTTTGATAATTAATCTCTATATACTTCACATTTATAAAATATAACCTTGTTATAATAATAAGCAAGAAGCTGAAATTTATAGTTAGATTTGGTGTAAAAACTAAATTTAGCGTCATCCTATTAAATTGTTTTATAACAATAAAAGTATACCTGTTTAACATGAACATGAAGCATGTGGAGGTTTCATTTGAAAAAACTTGATAAAAACATTAAAAAAATTTCAAATATTTTATTTGAAAACCAACTATACAAACCTTTTAGAACATTATTAGATAGATGGATGAATATGATATATATTTACCATCTTGAGAAGGAATGTCGAAATAAAAGTATTTTATTAATTAAATGATAAGTTTGTATAACAACACAAAATAGTGTATAATTAATTTAATCCTATAGGAATAAAATATTATAAAAAAATTGTATAAAAAAAATGAGTGAAAATCATATAATAATTTTTTTTCTCAATTAAATAAAGAAACTGTCATGCTTACTTATAACTTCAACATTGCTTACAATAATTAAAAGATTGTCTTAGTTATTAACCATTAATAAAATCATTTTTGTTATTCAACATGTTCTAACTTCAACATTGCTTACAATAATCAAAAGATTATCTTAGTCATTAACCATTAATGAAATCATTTTTGTTATTCAACATGTTCTGATAAAAAGAAAACAAATAACTCGTCATTTTACATTAATCATGCAATATAATTTTATATTAATTATATTACCTTACATTTATTGATAGATACGGTGATACAAATAAGTAAAATAAAAATAAAAATCATATAATCTTGTTAAAGAGAAAAATTAAACCACCAAAACTCAATTATAAAATATAAAATTTTAAATAGAGAAAAAGTTTAATAAAAATAGAATTAAAACTACTAAACTTTATCAAAACCTTCTTTTACCAATGTGGTGCTAATATATTCGTTATTTAAAAAATATCAAAATAATAAAGAAACTAAATTAATTAGTTTTTAGTTTATTCTGAAAATAAAATAAGTATAAGATAATTATGTAAAACGTTTATGAATAATGAAAGTAAGAATATAAAAAGAAGACGTAAAAGCGAGATGCGTAGATGGAGGCAGTGAGAGAGCAGACATGTTACACAGGTGTCACGTGTTAGGAGCATGCGGGTGAGGCAGATGAAGCCTCCTTTCCTTCATTTACTTATTTCCCACCACCAGAATCCACGTTGAAATCTGCAAACCATGGGAACCACATTCGCTCCTACTCCAACTTCACTTTTTCATGCATCTCTCTATAATTTCTTTGCTCAAATATCATTTCATTCAAGGGATTTTTATAAATACGATACAACAATAATTGTACGATATAACAATTACCACAAACCTTTTACGACAATTCAGGACTGTATATACATTTTATAGATGGAACTAATCTCCAGATTTTTATCCTTTTAATTTCTCCTTTTTTTAGATATCATGTCATAGAAGAGAGTGTGAAAAAGGAAAAAATAATAGAGAATTACAATAAAAAAATGAGATTTTTTAGACTTCGAAGGAGTGAAGGTGCCTGTCATTTAACAAATCCTATAAGAAAGATACCCTAAATACATTTTTTTTATTTCAACCTTTTCAGTATTTCCTCCCATTTCAAATTTATTTCTCTTTAACATAAGTCATAAATTGAAAACAAAAACACTCTAAGACAATGATATTTATTGGGGTAATTTTGTAAGAATATTTTTTAATCGCTTACAAAATAATTAATTAAATACTCTGTTGAGAATTTTTAAGAAAATAGTATTTATTAGAAGTAAATTAAAATAATTTTTTCTTATGAAATTGAAAATTAAAACATTAACTAATACGATTACATTTCAAATGCTAAAATATCAATTCATTTAAAATGAAAGAGTAATAGATAAGAAAAAAAAATACTGTACTGGGATAAGAAATAATAATTAATTTTGTACCTCACAAAATCGTGATACCAAAATTAATTGGTAATTTTTTTTATTACGAAACTAATTGAAACACACTGTACACGACCTTGCGGGAGCATTTGTTGGTTTTAGAGAAGCCTTTAGGTTTTCCATTAAGGATGACACAGAAAAACATTCGAAAATTAACTGAACCCTTTTATGATGTCTCCCAGAACATAGCTTCTGAATAAATTCTTGTACACCCATCATGGCGCCCTTGAAGATTGATAGAAAAGAAGATCAGCTTTGTTCATGTTGTTCCATTTTTTTGGAAGCCCTCTGTTCTAACCTAAAACAAAACCTAACAATACTTTTGTTGGAAGTATTATATTAATTAGAGATAAGATAATTTTATAATATTATTATATTAATTAGAGATAAGATAATTTTATAATATATAAATAGAAATTAATCTTATCTTAGATGTAAGATTAAATTAGGTTTAAAAATTATGGAGTAGATAAGGTGAATTTAGTCATAATCGAGTGTGATTTATTGTGAGACAATTATTGAGAGAAATTGTTACATGTGGCAGTCTCATGACAGAGGTCAAGTAAGTTATAAGTCACAATTGAATTGTGACGCTTGAGATGTTACGCTCTTAATTAGAAAGAGTTGCACCTTGATTACACGTATAACTTTTGACCTAATGATAAACACTCAATCAAACAATTAATTGTTGGAATTGAGATAAATTGTCTTGTGACAGAGGCTGAATAGGCCAAGTCACAATCAAATTGTGGCGTTTGAGTTGTTATGTTTTTAAATATAAAGAACTATGTTCTAACTAACCGTTATAACTTTTAGTCTAGTGATAAGCGCTTGATCCAACAATCAGTATTAGAGCAATGAATTAGAGTCTATCCTAACGAAATTGGATGTTTGTTAGATTTATTGTTCCATATACTATCAGATTACTCATTAATGTCTAGTCTCACACATAAGATGCATATGACTCAGCGTGGAGTGTTAAAAATTTTACATCGACTAGAAATAAGATAATTTCATAGTATATAAGTGAATATATAACTCATTTTTCAACCGATTTATAAAGTTTGTTAGGTTTAAAATTCACTTTTTAACAACTTTCAAATTAAAACATTATTTCTATATATTTAATAATCTTACATTATTTTGGAGTTACACTCAACTATAAATTAAATACATTTCTTTTCTTATTTTTCAAGCTGTTTTTTAATAACAAAATCACAAATAAATTTTAAGTTTTAGAATAGACAATATTTTATGATGTATTATCTAAGGTTTAAACATCATTCAGTATTTGAGTTAAAGAAAATCCTAATAATACAATTTGATATAAAATTTCTCTAGTCAAAATCTTTTAGAGAAATTTATACAAAAGCTTTCGGATTTTCGTTTTATATATAATATCTTAAAATTTATTTATTGACAAAAAGAAATCAGCATTTAGATTTTAAGTTGTTATACTAATCTTTACCTAATGAAGATATTATTCTGTTATCATTTCTATACTTATGCTTTTCTTAATTACTTAGATACTAATACCTAAGTATTAGAGTTAAATAAATATAAAGAAATTCTATAGCAGTAAATATATATTTTGGTTTTAAAATCAGCCAATGTGGAGTTTGAACTATGAGAATACATTTACTTAGGTCCGGTTCATAAGCACAAAAACGTTAAGCCCCTCTTTATGTTAAGGCTTTGGCAATGACTTCCTGCACTCTATCATTTTCTTCCTACACCTTATATCTTTAAGGGTAGTTCTTTCTGCAGTCCCAGATCTTGTACTTGCACCCATAGAAGTATGTAAAAGACCAAAATTACCCATATCTTCTTACACTCTCATGTATTAAAGCTCGTTCCACATATGACTTCTTATCTTTCCTTCTTTTGGAGATTTGTTTTGATGAATTTCTTCGAGGAAAGCAGCATCTGAAAAATCTAAAACCAGATTTTAAAACTGGATAAAATCCATAATCAAATTTTAAAATATGAAAAAAAATCTAAAACTTAATTTCAAAATACGGCTAATTTCGAACTCAAATTTTAAAATCCATGAATTATATATAATCTTTATGGTTGTAATAGACATCAAGTGAAATTTAGAATGCAGAAGAAAAACTTGGGATGCATGAATAAAGCATCTTCCTATTGTCATAGAGTTTTTGCAGCTATCACAAAGGTCATATTCTTGTAAGCAACCTGGTTACCATGCTCGTAATTACAATAAAGTAATTTTGTGTTGATAATTTAAACTTTATATTAAATAAAGGTAAGAAAGTTAAACATTTCATTTCATGTTTTTTTTCTTGAATTATTTCCTTTATATTACATTTTATTTTCTGGTGCCAAACACACCCGTAAGAAGTCATGGAAATAAAGTGAAAACTTGAAATTTGTAGATTGAGCGGAAGTAATGTAACAAATATTTTGCACATTATATAAATAAATAATTTATCATAATAAACACTAGTATTCTGCTTTTAAAATATATAAATAAATGAGTTAAAATTTTTTTAATTCCTCAACTTTGATTTAACTTCAAATTTATTTTTTAAATTTTAATATATCTTGATTATTAAATTTTAAAAAACAAAAATGAATGTGATTTTTTTAATTCAATTATATTAAAATTTTTTAAAAGTTTCCTACATACATTAAAAAAAACAAGTCAAATCGAATAAATAATTCAAATACTATTATATTTAATATGTCAAAAAAAATTTAATATAATTAAATTAAAATGATTATATACTTTTATTTTTAAAATTTAAATATCAAAATATATAAAGTTTTAACAAAAATAAATTTTAATTTCGCATCAAAATTTAAAAATTAAAAACATATTAAACCTTCAATAAATTTATTATATAATTAAGATTATAATTTTTTTAACAACAAAATAAGGATAATTTTATATACCAAAAAAACACGGATTTTATGATAGTGGTTTCTTTTAAATTTTCTTTATGTAAAAACACGAAACTTACGTTGGTACTATGTAATGTAACGCTCTGTAAAAGCTCCTTGGTTAAATTTAGTCTCTGGAAACAATTATTTGAAAACTCTATACACATAATAATTTAAAGCAAATATCATAAAATAATATATATTAAGAGGATTAATAAAATTTAAATATCCGATAATAAATCGGATAAATTGGTTTTTGATATCAAATATAAGAAAATTTATTGTAAAAATAATATACTCTGCAGAAGTAGAACACCAAATTGGAATATTACATGCTGAAAACACATTAAAAAGTACTAGGATCTACGCATTGCATGATTATTAGAAATGGAGAGACTAAATCTTTCTTCACCTAATTATACATTTTAATTTCTAGGTTATCAGTGGGAGAAATCATAAAGTGGGTACTTAAAAATCGTGATAATAAAGGAAATTTAACCATATTATTTAAATTTATAATAATAATAATAATAATAATAATAATAATAATAATCGTGATAATAAAGTGGGTACTATTTCTAATATCAATGATATATTGTATATCCAAAACCTATTCTCAAACGATCACCGTATTAATGAACTTAAGTACATATACAAGATTAAAATGTTTGTTGACAAACCAAAGTTCACAATTAATTACAACCTATTAAATTTTATTGTTTTTTTAAATTACATAAATAACTCTTATTACATTATACAAATTTTATTAAGTACCATTAAATATTTAAATAAACACGTGTTACATTTATTCAGTCATATCAATCCTTAACAATTAAAAACTGCAGGAAAAAAAATTATAGTTATATAGAACGTGAATTTTTGTTGGAAATTCAAGTGTGAGTCCAAGTCTCACATTGAATAAAAATAAGAAAGTATTAGGTGAAAGACCTATTAACTCATTGTCGTAAGATTTTGGGTAGAAAGTGGTGTCAATCCCTTATGTGGTTGGACTCAGAAGTCATTGGTGTTTGTGTTTCTCCGGTGAACCTCCTTCTCGATAGTCTCAACAGTGGTATCAGAGTCAATAGTCTGTCTTGGTGACCGACTCAAACGAGTATAACGGTCCCTACCTATACCGAAAGTCTTCTTGACAAAGGATATTCAGGTAAGATGAACGACAGTACGAAGGACTACTCGTGATTGTGGTTGGTTAGAAATGCTTCCACTACAGAGGGAGTATACCTATGTGGAAGGGACTCACCCTTGAGGGGTGATTTAATAATAACAGTATAAACTTATCAGCATGAAAAAAACAAATATATAACATTTTTTTAAAAATTTAATAACTAACAATAGGTAAACGTACTTATGTAACGCAGATTTTCATTGCAATAGTTTTTTCCCCTAAAATTATGGTAATCTCCAAATACTAAGAAGGGCATGGAAAATTAGGTACGAAAATGAATAAATAAACAGAAGATCATTAAAAATTGAAAGGCATAGCTCCACCAGAAAGTGAAATGAAACACTGACAGTTCAACCATATTAAAACTATCAAACTGCATATCATTGTCTTCTTTAATTAGTGGTGTGCACTGCTGCATCCTATGTGGTTAAGATTTCATTTCCTTTGTACATTTTGTTGAGTATATTCGTTGGAACTGGAACTATTGTTGGGTGCCCATGTTTATAATATTTTTATAGTCATCTCTGTATTTCTTTTTGGTGCAACTAACAATCAATCAATAAATTAAGTGATCACCAAGTTTGTCCTCAATTAATTCATAGCTCACCCATAATATACATGCTTAATGCTAAACCTAATCTCTAGAGTTTATTCATTAATCTCTTTCCAACCACAATCGTCTACATTTAAATCTTCACCACTTCATAGTTGGTAAATTAATAACTATAACCTAAAAATACTGTACCATACCAACTTTTCCTTCATTTTTTTAACGATCTACTCTCACGTATATACTCATTATTAAATTGGTTAAGTTATATATAAATTAAGGTCTCATAAAATGCATACATGAGTTAAAAAAAATTAAGGTTGTCAAAATATTTTATTTCATTTTAGATTAAATCAAAATTATATTATTATAAACTTTGATATATCTCTACTAACATTTTAAAATCAATTAATTATTCCTTATTACATGAAAATTTATTAAAAATAAAATAAAAAATCACATGATAAAAATTACACTTCATAAAAAAATAGACAAACTATACCTATTATAATTTTATAAGTTATTTTATGAGATTGAATCAAATTTAAAGGTTTATATAGAAGAAGTGTCTTATAAATTTTATATTAATAATAATATGACAAAATTATAATAAGTATGTGAAAATATGATCAAATATCATATACTTGCATTATATGATTATTTATTTTAAACCATAATATAATAATTGGTTAAATTATCTCATGTATGAAATACAATTATATATTTTTGACTTTATAATTCGTAACTAGTTACCACAAAGCAAATATAATGTCAATGTATTTTTCTTTTTGAAAAATAATAGCCCATGATATTCAAATTTAAAACAATCTTAAAATTTATTGTTAGATTTTATAAAATGAAGAGCTGTGAAGTTAAAGTTAAGAGTGGACTTTATTAAATGATGTGTTTTTAATGTTGTATGATTATGTTTGAAAGATTTAATAATGATTTTTCATTTCAGCGTTATAAATGATTGATTTTACTGTTAGTTTAGATAGCAATACATGTATGAATATATATATATATATATATATATATATATATATATATATATATATATATATATATATATATATATATATATATATATATATATGATTAATAATAATAATAATAATAATATTATTATTATTTTTACGGATATTATACGAGACAGGTATCATATATATTTTTTTGAAATGCAAGTACTATATATAATAGTGTACCCAAGCATTATCAGTTGTCATTATGATTAGTTCTATAATGGTTTCTTATTATTTAAAAGAAAAGAAAATTAAGCAATCAATATATTAATTATATTAAATGCTTACCAACAAAAAATAATACTTTAGCAATTAAAAATTTATTAATAAAGGTTTTGCCCTTGTGTGATACATCACTTTAACATGTTACACGTGGAATCATATTGTATAATGCTTCGAACTATGCGTGTTTGGCATGAATGTTTGACTACGGTTTAATAACTATCCTGGTACACGTGGATTGTTTAATTTTATTATAAAAAATAGTAAACGACTAAAATAAATATTCGATGCTTAAAGTAAGGAAGAGCTTACTAGTATTATTTATTTTACAATATATCCATCCTTCTTAGTTAGAGAGTAGTAGCCATAATATTCAAATTCGAAGCAATTTAAAATCTATTGTTGGATTTTATTAAATGATATGTTTTTAATGTTATATAATATTGATTTTTCATTTCAGTGTAGGATAAATTTCTTTATTATTAATTATTTATCTTACGCTTAGTTTAATAGCAATACATGTATGTATCTTTGATTACAATTATTTATTGTTTATATAGAATCATTTTGTGATTGCATTTGTTATATAAACAAATATTAATGTAGAGAAGCTGATATTTGAAGAGAATAAGATTACATTATGTTTTAAGCTAATACTTTTGGAATATATATATATATATATATATATATATATATATATATATATATATATATATATTATTTTATAAATTATTTTTGAACGCTAAATCATTACTTATACTAGTGAAAACATAATTACAATATGTTCACTTTTATATGATAATAAAAAATAATTAAATAAAATTAATTTTTATAATTATATTTTAAATAATTTTAATTTGTTTTGTAGGTGTTTTTATAATTAAAAATAGTTAATTTTAAAAATGATCTATTGAAAAATACAGTTAAATTAAAAAAAGTAATAAAATTGATAAATTAATTATTTTAATTTAAAAAAATTATTTAAAGAATAAATTTAAAAAACAAATGTGAGGAATTCCTTTTATATAGATTATATGTGTACATAATAATCCATGTATTACTAATTAGAATGTTGTATGTAAAGTTATATTTACAAAATCGGTGGAGACATCGATATTGTGATTACCTAAAGGAATTATCACTAGTGAAACTAAGGTTCTCAAAACCCAACATGTAAGGCCACGTATGTAAAAGATGTTTCTTGCTTAATAAGATGTTGGAATTTATAGTTATTAATCACTTATTCAGAAATAATTAATTTTTAAGATAGATTATAATAACATTAAGAAAAGTAATTAATTAATAAAAATAATGCGATATAAAAAATAAATACAATTATTTGTAACCTCTAATTTTTAAAAACAAATAAATTACTTTACAGGAGATAAAAAAAAGACGAAGTTAAATTACACAAAATAAAAGTTAATGATGTATAATTGTGAAATCAATTAAGTAAGTGCTTAAATTAATGTATACTCTTTATATTATTCTGAGAAACTAAATTAAAACTTTAATTCTTTCAAAATGATTAAATTATTTCTATTTACATTTTAAATGCGATTATGAAAAGTAAAATAGTATTTTAGATGCGTAACTGTAGAATCCACAAAGTAAAGATGAAGGAAAGAAAAAAAAGTAAAACATAAACAGTGAGTAGAGAGGAAGTTTTCTCAGAAATATAGCTTTCTTTTTTTAATTACAAAAATATAACTCTTCCCACTTATTTATCAAATTAGACCGTTTTCCAGTTCAAATTTTACATCTAAACATTATGAAATACGGACATTTGACATAAAATCATGTAATTTTATATAATGAATATAACATATACCGATGACTTAAGTTTTATATAGAAAAAATTATAAATGTTGTTTTATAAAATAATATTACTTTTTAAAATATTCACATATTTAAACTCTGATCCATTTTTATTTTAAATATAATTACTTATTATATATTGTCAAAATTGAGTTTCTCTATTACCATGTAAGCCACACCAAATTGTTATACGTTATTTCCTTATGTGTCTACATGCTACTACGACAACTTTTGTATTAAAAAAAAATTAGTTGGAACTCACGAACTAACTTGATTTATGATGGGTTTGAGCTATGTTAGACTAAAAAAATTTAAAATTTTAATATAAGTTAATTTTGAGTCCGACTCACTAAGAATCTAATTCACTCAGGTTAAACTTCTTATGAGCAAAATTGATTATCCACCTAATTTTATCTTGTTGTGTTTATTTTTGAATTATATTTGAAATTTAAGATGATTTCAGATTATATTTGGATTGTATTATATTTTTTAAATTTTGAATTGTCTCTCAAGTTTCAAATTATTTTGCATTGAAATTTATTTAAATTTTAATTAGAAAAAAATTGATAATTTTTTTGGAATTGAAAAAAAGAAGAACTTGTAATTAAGTGATCTAGTGAGTCAACTCGTTTAACCCACCAACTCGTGGTGAGCCAAGTCAGGTTCAAACTTTTTCGGCTCGCTAATAAATGAAGCGAGTTGGGTTGACTTAAGGTCAACCCATAGTGGACTAGACTGGGTAGCCCCGTTTTGACAGTACTAATAGAGATCACTTCTTTTTAAGAGACAATGAACTGCAACTCGGGACAAAAGAGGGCTATGAATGAGGTCGAGAGGTTTTAGTTTAAAGAGATGATATGAAGATGAAGATGACAATGAGTGTGGCCAACATAATTATAACACAAAAATGTGATGACTTTTGTTCTGGAAGAGATTAAAGGTGTTTATGTAATATTGGTCCAATATTTGAAATACTTTTGAAAGTGAAGAATGTAAAGAGTACCTGAGGAAAATTAGACGTATTGACATGAGTTAATGAAAATAATACATCTTGAAAAGTCCAACATCATTTACCACAAACAATAGTGTAGGTGTAAGTTAAAGATACTATAAGTTTTTGTTTTTTGTTTATATTATATATATATATTCTTGTAGTAGAGTTTTTTTAGGTTTAAGTTAAATTATTGCTTTGGAGAGTGAGTGTATACAGGGACAAATGACATGAAAGAATTGTCATGATTTTTCTCAAAATTTGGAAGTTCTTCCTAATAGGGCAATTTTTCACCAAGACAAGAGATCAAACTTACATCATGTTAATCTTCAAATGAATGATCACTTCAATTTTGTTTTCAAAGTGTGATGTTATCTCATTCAAGAAGATTCATTTTTTTTGTTTATTGATATATATCAATTTTAAAAAACATATCATATTTCACGAAATTTTGCAAGTATTTTGCACTGGTCTTTACGTTACACAAAATTAAAGTGATAATCAATCATAATAAAATATGTATCCGAAGATCAATACAGAATACACTTCACAATTATTCATGAATTTTAAAACATGAAAAAGAATTTTATATATAGAGAGAGATACTGACATTTTTTTAACTTGATGAAACTTTTCTTCATTTCCTAAAGATTTTGTGAAATAGAAATAAAGAACAAAGTAAACAGAAAAAAAAAACATAAATTATTAGAATATTACTCTTCTAGAGGATCATCTAAAAATTAAGATATTTGAAACCTATTCATACAAAAAGACTTACATAGATGTTATGGGTTAATTTTTTTTATATTCATCTTTTCATTCCATAAAGGTATTAATCATTTGTTCATAGTTTATTAGTGCATATATCTGTGTGTGCGTGCGCATGTGCGTGTGCGTGTGTGCGTGTGAGTGCGGGTGCGGGTGCGGGTGCGTGTGCGTGTTAATAGGTAAGAAAGAAAAATCACTCAACATTGTTCTAGTGCAATAACAATGACAAGGAATGAAGGTGGTGAAGAAATGGAGTTCTTTAGCAAGAGTGGCGGTCTTCAAGAACTCTTGTTCAGGGCGTAGCGGAAAGTAGGGACATGGGGTTTAGTGGTCGAGGAAGATTGTTGAGTAGTGAGAGAAGAAGAAGAAAGTTGTTGACTTTGCAAAAAAGAAGAGAGGACCAATAATGGTGAATGAGCAACGTTCATAGTAGAAGAGGACGGGAGAATGAGAATTATTATAGTGGTGTAATAAATCAGAGACTTCACATCTTTCTAAATTTTGTGAAAATTAAACCTAAATCACAATTCTTAATAAAATTGAAACTTATACCCTAATAGGGTTAAGTTTTTAAATTATTGAAACCTAAAACTTCACACTAAAATAGAATATTTTAAATTGAGTGACTTTTTTAAATTATTGAAATATTTAGGCTTAAGCTTCTATGTTCCTTTTTAGGCTTATGCCTTTTATATTCCTCTTTAGGCTTTTGTTTTTAAGAGAATAGAAGCCTAAACATTCAAAATAATTTAAAAAATTGTCATTGTATACTTATAAAGTTTAGTTTTTTTAAAAAATACAATACATATTAAAAATGAAGTTAAATGAACTTTTTTTTTGCACTAATCTTTGTAATTTTTGTGCAAACTTTACCTAAACTCAATAGATAAAAGATTTTATTTCAAATTTCATCAATTGAAAAACAGGTATGTTACTCCTATATTGTTGGACTGCTCTCTCTTCTAAAATAAAATTTAGTATACTTTTACATTTTCAGTACAATGTTATCTTATTCAATATTTCAATTCTTTTACATAAATAAGGATCGTATATCTCTATATTTTTAAAAATAAATAAAAAATTTGTCTGTTTAGAAAAATTTTAAGAAAACACGTATATAATAAGAAAACGAATGATAAACATATAAAATTATTTATAAATTAAAATTAATTATAAATGCATTAAAAAATATATTTCTTTAACAAATAACATTCAGAAAATATGAGATAGTATGTAAATTAAGTTATGCTTTAGTAATTTGTTATGAGAATATTTTATTTATTTCTTTGAAAGTGTTTTGGAACAGAAATGTAAAAATGTAAACAAAATATGAAAAAGAAGAATTATGCAATAAGTAATTACATAATAAAAATTAATACCCCACCTTATCCGCACAAATGTTTTTCGTTGCTTTTTCTCCGTGGCGTCTTGGTGTGTGCAAACTCGTTGTTGACGTCTGAGGGAGAAATAGAGAGCGATGTAAGGGTTATAAAAAGACAAGGAGAAGGAGAGATCGGAATTTACAAGTCTCAGTGCTTCCATGCTAGCATTGCATCACCATTACCATTACCATACATAGAGTGGTCCTCAACTCAACCTCACTCTTTTCCCTTAAATAATCCCTCCCTCTCTAATTCCATAATCTTAACCCCTTTCTCTTCCCTTAATCACTCACCTCCCCGTGCACTGCAGATGCAAGAAGCTGGGCTGGCAATGAATATGCTCAGCGCAGAAGTCTCAGCCGCCGCCGCCGACCACCACCACCGTCAACTGAAGGCGGACATAGCCACCCATCCACTTTACGAACAGCTTCTCGCTGCACACGTTTCATGCCTCCGCGTCGCTACACCCATCGACCAGTTGCCACTCATCGACGCTCAGTTATCACACTTCAACAATCTCCTCCGCTCTTACGCCTCACACCATTCCCATTCCCATTCCCATGATCGACAAGAGCTCGACAACTTCATGGTACATCTTTTCTTTTTCCTTTCTCAATAATGTTTTTAAATTTGAGAGAATTTTTATTTTAAGACGTTCTAAGATTAATAAGTATTTGAATAGATTTAACTCTTAATTAGTGCAGACACAGTATTTGATCGTGTTATGTGCGTTAAAAGAGCAGCTTCAGCAACATGTTCGGGTGCATGCCGTGGAGGCTGTGATGGCCTGCCGTGATATTGAAAGCACCTTGCAAGCTCTGACAGGTACTCATCACTCTCCTCTTCAATTTAATTTATTCCTATTCTGATTCTGTTGGCTTTAATTATGCCAACAAGGGAAAGGGGATCACTTCATTTAGGTATAACAATATCAGTGGTGTATTAGTTAATTAATTAATTAATTAATTAAAGGAAATAAAAATGGTTTGGTATGTAGAGTATATTAGTGGTGTGAGATTTGAGAGAAAGGAAAAAGATGCATTGTGATAGCATCAACCCGTATGTGTTCTGTGGGTATTTTACGTTAAGGGAAATGTAAGTGGTTGTTATAGCTAAGTTTCTGTAGAGAACTATACACGCCAAATAAGAATAGGAATAGAAAGAGTGGGTTAGTTTGGTGGAGGGTGGTAATCTCGCCCACCCTGCCATTCCCAACAAC
Organism: Vigna angularis; assembly: GCF_016808095.1. Lineage (NCBI taxonomy): Eukaryota > Viridiplantae > Streptophyta > Magnoliopsida > Fabales > Fabaceae > Vigna > Vigna angularis. The sequence goes on along the minus strand of NC_068970.1, from coordinate 14,413,145 downwards.
CTAACACAACTATAAAGTAATCACAGAAAATACTAATTAAAAACTTTATTTTTTAATTAATTCAAACCCTCAAAATAATCTATGATTTTAGGTTAACAAAAATATATATTAAAAGGTTCAAAATATTTTTTTTTATTAATAAATTCTTTCTCCACAATTTACATACTCATTCTTTCCTTTCTATAAAGTAACAAAATAATTTTCTTTATATATACATATATTATTCTTCTTCTTTTTTTTACTTTCATAATTCTCAATACTTTCCAAGTCACTGTCTAATGAAAAATGTGAAACGTATATTACTTGTATTTATTGTTATTATTTATTTTTAAATAATAAACAGTTCTTCCTGATTATAAATTATTCATAACCTCGTAATTGATATACGTTTAAGAATAATTACATTGATATCTCTTGTGTTTTGTTCTAATCATGATTTGTTCATATTATTTTTTAAAGAATTTAAAAAGAAAATGAGAAATATGAGGTTGGTAAATAAGTCAAGGAAAATTTAAATTTCTTAAACTACGTAAATATTCTCACGGCTTGCGATAACGTTTCAAAGAATAATAAAAAAAAATCTTTATTTTTTCTCTTCTTTCTCTCTCCCCTTTCTTTCTCTTTGTTTCTCTCATCTTTCTTTTTATGTATCCTAATCGTCCTTCATTTTTTTCCCCTTTATTTCTTTCCATTTTTTCTCTCTGCCTCCTCTCAATTTCTTTCTTTTTCTCATCCGTTTTTCTTCTCCATATTTGTCAAAATTGTGTTAATATTTATGTTTTTAATTATTAACTACTGTGTAATATAAAAATGAGATCATATTTATTTTTCAAATGTTAAATTTTTTAATTATATATATATATGTTTAACATTAAATTTTACATATAATGAAATCAAATTATCTTATCTTAATTAAAAAAAACTAATAAATATGAACTGATTTGCCTAAGGATAAAATTAAGAGAATGAAGAGGGATTAAACAAAGAAATACATCTGACAAGCATTTCAAATTTTCTAAAATTTTAAAAGTAACTTTTAGGTTTTGTGTGATTGTATAGACTTTATATGTGTTTTTAGCATCTACAACCACCTCTTATAAGGAAATACAATAGCAGAGTGTCAGTTATCTTTTACTCGATAAGTTGTTGTAAATAACAAAGATTAAATACAAGTTTCCTTTATACTAATCGTCCTTACGGGTTTCAGAGTGTTTATTACTACGTTAATCTATTCGATTCAACATAATAAGAGTTTGTGTAATTTCTTGAAATTTCAAGAAATATTAATGTGATTATTTTAAGTTTAATTTATACGAGTTTTCAAACACTGATTTTTTTTTCTAAAGATATAGGTCATAATAAACAAAATCTCCACAAAGACAGAAGAAAGTGATAAATTAGGATAGAGTTAAGAATCAAATATGAGTTTGATTCCTAAAGTTTTTTTTTTTGTTTACATCTAGAAAAGAGTCCAATAAAAGTATTACTCGTAAACAAATATAGAACAAATCAAACGTATCATTGCGATTAAAGTTCTAAGAAGTTAAAAAGACAATTTTTAAAAATATATAAATTAGTTTAAATTTATTAAAGTAGCTTAATTTGTTTAAGAAGTTTGGTGGGAATATATCCAATTTAGATTAAGATTAGGATATTCCAAATTACACATTCATCCATGTTATACCATATGCCATAAGACACTAAATAAAGTTATTACTTGTATGTGTACATAAGTAGAAGAAAAACAAATTAAGGTCTGAATTTAAGAATATTAATTTAAACTAATTTTGAAGAACGTCGTGCTGAAAGGATCTAAGTCTCCAAGACAACTGTAATTTGAAATTCAATAGTGGTGGTTACAAGGAGTGTGTGACCAAACATGCTGAAAACTTTGTATTTGATAAGGTGGTAGTTGTAGTGGAGCATCAGGAAATCAGTAATAAGGAAAAAAGAAGATATAAGAGAATATGAGAAGATGTTGGAGTGAGGAAAGATAGAAAAGGAATAGACTGAAAATTATTGTAACGCGTAAAAAAAATAGTATTCTAGTCAATAATTACATAAAATAATACATAAATCCATCATTATTATATATATATATATATATATATATATATATATATATAGTTTGTTAATTTATGTAAAGTCTTTTTAGTTGGTAGTGTACCAAGCTTTAGGTTAAAAAAAATCTTTATTAAAAAGACATACTTTAAATCTAAGGTATTTTAATAATTTCAAAATTTAATTTAAAATAAAAAGTATTTATTTATTATCTATGACTTTATAATTGCTATGTGTATTAGTTGTTTTTTAAAATAAAAAATAAAATAAAAGGTAGTTATTTAATATTTTTAATTACAATCATTTTAGGAATATATAATTTTTATAGTTACAATGTGTATTAATTGTTTTTAAAAAAGAGTGGATCGTTAATGTGAAACAAAGTATTGGTAACAAATTTCTTTTGCAACTTTTATTTACATTTTTATTAACATATTTTTTTCTGTTAAAAGTAATAGCTATTATTTTCTGGATCTCCTCCAAAAAGTTAAAAATAGCTATTATTTTCTGGATCTCCTCCAAAAAGTTAATTACTAATCTCGTGTATATATATATAACTACCTTTTATTTTATTTTTTATTTTAAAAAATAACTAATACATATGACAACAACTATAAAGTCATGAATAATAAATAACTACTTTTAATTTTTTTATTTTAAATTAAATTTTAAAATTATTAAAATATCCTTAATATGTTTTTTTAATGAGGATTTTTTTAACCTAAAACTTTGTACACTCTACTAAATAAATTAACAAACACACACACACACATATATATATATATATATATAATCACAATTAAAGAAACATAAATAGTTTAATTTTGTCATGACTTTTTCTTTCTATCCGGACTATTGTTTGCTCTACTCTTTTTACCAAAATAATTAGAAATAGTTTACATCATATATATTGGAACAATTAGTTTAGATAAAGGGGTTGAATAGATTTTCACTTTCATTTCGTATAATTATAATTGATTGTCTATTATCAAATAAATAAAGCAATGTTAAATCTCTCAATTGAGTTAAATTTACTTCTTGCTTAATATGTCTAAGATGTTTCATTATTTAAAAATAAAAATTACAAATTAAGTACATCAACTACTCTTAGTTTCTTATCATTAGTATAAAAGGACCTCACAATCTTAGTATGTTTACACTCGAAGTAGCAAAATTCTATGTTAAAAATGTTAACATCGGTCTTAAAATCAAGAAACATTAAATGATGTCAAACTATCTTAGGTTTGATGTCATTTAACGTCTGTTGGTCCTAAAATTGACATTAAATTGCAAACTAACGTTTATTGTGAGGGGTCCGAGATCAATTTATCCTTTAAAATTTCAGAAACAACGTATGCGTCCTCGTTTTTCTCTTTTACATTTGTGTGAAACTTTCCATCAAAGTGCAATAACGATGCTAAACTCGTGGGAATAAGTTTTTTTTAACTCATTTCACTTTATCTTGCCATTGTGGTGATTGTTTGGGTGGAACTTTCATTCTCTCTTATTACATTTCACATTAAAAGGTAAAGTTTTTGCATTTTTAGCTTAACTGAGTTTGTAAACTTTAAATGGTAATAACTTTGGATATGGATATGGAATGAAGATGCTAGAAAAATGAAAGTTGTTGGATATGGAATGATATGAAATTTCTAAAAATCCATCGTTTAAGGTATTTTTTTTATTTATTTAGTATTTTCACCTATTTTTGTATACACTTTTATTTTAGATACCCATACTACTTCTAAAATTATAGAAATTTTTGTGTTGTATTCTTGTACTATATATTGATTTTTCATGGTTTTAATAGAGGAAAATATTAATAAAAATTTTAAAAAAGAAACATACTCATAATTTGATGTTTGTTGATTATGCAAGAGACGTCAATTAATTTGGATGTAACATACATTAATTGATGTTTATCCAAAAGCAACATTTCTTAATTTGACTTCTCACGCCTGACGTTGAATTTTCAATAAAATAATTATAAAAAATTAAATTTTCGTATTCAAAAAAATTAAAAAAATTAATATCAAATGTGAAAAAATTATGTATACAGAATATTATTTCTATTATATATTAAGACTCTTCTATATATTTGTCTATGTGATGTTTATTACTACACAACTTGCATTGCATCTAATGCTGACGATATACAAGTGTGTATGTATCTATGTGCTCAACTCTAGTTAATAAAACAAAAAGTGAAAGACGTTTTGAAATTCTAATATATCATATTGAATATTTTTAATTGAGGAGTGAGCCTGGGAGAAGGATCGGGTGCAACAATGTCCGATGACGAAGAGGATTTTCAAATGGATGGGTCTTTAGATCAGTCTAGCGCTGAGGGGCACGACATGATGGGATTTGGTCCATTGCTTCCTACAGAATCTGAAAGGTCCCTCATGGAAAGAGTTCGTCAGGAGCTCAAAATTGAGCTCAAGCAGGTCATTCTTACAACTCAATAATCAATGTGCATGATGTCGTGCAAGGGTGTCATTCACAATCTCCTTTTTCCTTCTTAAGTGGGTTTGAACCAAAAACCAGATTTGATATCTGCAGGGTTTCAAGTCAAGAATCGAAGATGTTAGGGAGGAAATATTAAGGAAAAGGAGGGCCGGGAAATTGCCTGGGGACACAACATCGGTTTTAAAGGCATGGTGGCAGCAGCACGCTAAATGGCCCTACCCAACTGTAAGTAAACAATAAACCATCTTCTACTTGAGCAATTGGGTATCAATCATTCTACTTGTTGCTAATTTTGTTCTTCTTTCAGGAAGATGACAAGGCAAAACTTGTGGAAGAGACAGGGTTGCAGCTGAAGCAAATCAATAATTGGTTCATCAACCAAAGGAAACGCAACTGGCACAGCAACTCTCAATCTGTCACCTCTCTCAAGTCCAAGCGCAAGAGGTAGAGAGATTTACTTTCTTCCTGATTCCAAAACACATAGCAACTTTTTTAATTACTTTATGCTTATTTCTGGCAGGGAGTATTCCCACTAAGGATTCCAGTCTGGTGCAGGAGATAAGGTGATGATGCTCTATAACATAAGATGGCTTGTAAATTCTTGGATTATATAACGGATACAGTTTTCTTCTTGCTGTGTGTTGCCTCCATTTCAAGTGTTTCTTATTTGTAAATTGTGACATTTATGAGTACCAACATAATTTGTGGTGGGATTAATTACTTTGCTGAACGACAAAGGGAATTTAAGGACGATTCCGCTCTTAGATGAGATACTAATGCTTACAAGATAATATGAGTGCCTGAACAACCAATTAACCATTGTCAAAGTTTTAGAGAGAAATACCTGATACGATGGGTGAAAAAACGAAAAAGACACTTGAGGATTTAATGACGGAATATTCTGCTCCTATCCTTTACTTTTCTTAAAATTAGGGAAGTTGTCAATCTAGTGATTGTAAAAATAGATAGAAATGAAGATTACTAGTAAAAACTTACCCAGCAAGTTTGATCCTCTCTTTAGCTATTAGTGACAGATGTTAAAGAATAAGCTCCCAATATGCAAAACTATTATAAAAAGTATTATCGAAATCTATTATAATATAAGAAAAAAGATATTATTAAATTTATTTTATTACTTATCTTATTTTATTAACAGGTGTTTAAAAATTAGTTTTTTTATCATTTGATATTTTTCATATTTTTTATTTGTATTTATTTTGCTGCATGAAAGTTATTTTATTTTTTTATCTATTTATTATATTTTTTATATTTATTATTTTCTTAAATTTAAAATTTTAATATCAATCTCAGAAATATTCATTATGTATAAAGTTCAAATTATATTGTTAATTAATTTAATTTAGTATATATTATTTTTAAAGATTATTTTAAAAACCTGTCGTTTTTTAAAATAAATAAATAACTATTTCTTTTAATGTGTGTTTTAAATATATTTTAATCATTATTAAAAAATTAATATATTTTTAATATATTTTATTAAAGAATAACTTATATTTAAAATATAATTTCTTTGTTTTATATTATTTTTTTTCATTTTTAATTTTAGTTTTTTATAATTTCTAATTACTTTAATAAATTGTTAAAGAATAACTTATATTAAAGTATTATTATTTTCTATACTATTTTTCTCATTTCTCATTTTATCTTTTATGATTTCTAATTATTTGGTTGGTCATTTAATAAAGTTAAATTTAGAAAAGCATATTTTACTTTTACTTCTTAAAATAATATTATTTAAAAATTAATATATATTTATTAAAAATACAAATTTTTTATAATTTCATATAAAAGATTATCTCCCATATGATTTTTTTCTTTTCTTAATCAACCTAAACCACGATAGACATTCCTAAAAATTATTTTGAAAATTAGTTAATTTTTGAAATACATAAATATTATTTTAGTATATGTTCTTTGATACATTTTAACTATAATTAAAATTTTTTGTTTAATGTACTTTTAATATACTAATTGAATAACTTATATTTAAAGTATTAATTATTTTTTCTATGCTATTTTTTTCATTCTTAATTTTATCCTTTTATAATTTTTAATTATTTGGTAATTTAATAATTTATTAATAATTAACTTATATTTAAAGTATTAATTCTTTTTTATATTATATTTTCTCTTTTAATTTTGTACTATGATCTTTAATTACTTTGTCATATAATAAAGTTAAATTTTAAAAAATATATTTTAGTTTAATGTATTAAAATAATCTTATTTTAAAATTTATATAGATTTATTAATAATACAAAGTATAAAAACATTGTCACGTAATAATTTTATCTTAAAAAACCTGTGAATAAAAATTATATTTATCATTATTATATTAAATTATTATATACATTTTCTTTATACTTTTATTATATAAAAATTAAAGTAATATTATTTGATAAAAGAATTACCATGAATAATATGTAGATACAACTTCGCAAAAAAATTTAAATAAGGTCTAAGTATGTTTTTAATGTTTAAAGTTGAATGTAAGATTATAATTTGTTCGTAAAATTATAATTATGACTAAAATTTTGATACAATTTAATCTTTCAACATTAAAAGTAGATGGATATAGTCCTTTTAATATACTGATGTTAATTTGTTTGCATCTTAAATTATTTTTCAAACTAACATTTGAATTAAAATATCTAAAAGGTGTAAACAACTCAAACACCAACATAAAACACTACTTGACATGGAAAAAAGTTTAACGTAATTAAGTTAGAAAAAAAATTAGTTTATACATTTTGAAACTAAAAACATATTTAACTCTTTAAATAATTATATTTATCATAAAATAAATAAAAATATTATACTTAATAGTTTATTTCAAAAGTTTAGTAATAAAAAAATAACATTTCATAATGTGACATCCCAATTATATAGAGAGCATATATAATAAAGACGTCCACATGCATAATATAGGAAAGCAGTTCAGAGTAAATAGGATTACAGTCATCCTCTGAGTAATTTCAGAATATAAGCTTAAACTCCAAAGAGATTTAAAATATAAGCTGAAATGGGAATTAGTATTTCAGAATAGCCAATCAAACTAATAACATTCTAGGAGACTAGGCAGCAACATTGTCCTCGGCTTCCAAAGCTGTCTCCAAAGGAACCTCCTTGCCATCTGCTCTAATTCAAATGGATGATCATCGCAAAAGGAAAACATACACAAGCAATACAAACAAGCAAGTGTGAGCTAGATATAAAAATCATGTTATTCAATCACACACGACATGCAAAAGTCACTCAAACATAGTACATCGACATCACAATGACCCATTGCTTTATAGATCGACTCGTCCGGACCGGAATGATTGCCGAGCTATGGCGGGTTATGCACTCGTGGTGGCCTCTACTGCTTTGCAAAGCCGTTGCCAATGGGTTCCACCCTACCACACTCACGAGGTTAATCCGTTCCGCGCCCTGGAGCATACTGGAAGCCTCCAAGACTCCAAGACTATGACCTCCTGCTACTCCTCACCACATGGATCAATCCTCTCTACTTGAGAATAAAAGACCATTGGAGCGTCAGGAAAACCCCCAAGACTGAGCTACCATGCAATCATTCTACACTAAGGATCTCACCAAGAGATCCTACACAAATGGAACTTGATTTACAACTTGGATCATACTTTCATCACTTTGTAATCATATACTTTCTGCCACAATCAACATATACACAATCTCAACAATATACATTACTCACCACTCACAAATTATAAAAATAACATCTCCACAATTGAATCTAAGTTCATCAATACCAAGAACCAAACACCTCCAACTAACCCATAGCAGCTCATAAAATGCATCAATTTATACATACCTACAAGTAATATAATTATCGATTACCACTCACGTTTCAATATAAGAAACAACTATCCTTACTTTATTATATATATATATATATATATATATATATATATATATATATATATATATATATATATATATATATATATAATACGTAACATTATAAATATATTTTTTTATATTATATTAAACTAATATATATATATATACATATATTATATTGAACTAATATATATATATATATATATATATATATATATATATATATATATTATATTAAACTAATATATATTATATTATATATATATATATATATATATTTATTTATTTATGGATCCTTACTTTAAATTCCAAACACAGAATGACTGATTTCCTAAAATTATAATTGACTAGAAATTAACACATGATAACTTTATGCATCTATTTTCATCCTAATAGAGATCTTTCTTTATCCCAATTGGTCACCGGAGAGGACCCAGATGTCTGAACGCATCAAACTCACCTTCAATGCCAACACATATGACTAGTCACAACTGACTGGACCAGGCCAGGGCTGCTCTATGATCAGGGATGTGCCAACTCAGGTTTTTAAGGTTACTCTATCCTACCAACAAAGAAAGGCTCTCAACAATTAACAATTAATTTATTTAAATTATCTACCCTGTTCTCTTATGCTCTAAATCTGAAATGCCTAATTTTAATATTTTCACTTCCTCTCACAGCAACCTCAAACAGTACATGTACATCTATTTAATACCCATATATACATGTTATTACAGAACCCTTACTCCTCCAGACCTTCCAACAAGATTTATTTCAGCCAACAAACTCATTCAAAACAGATTAAATTCATCACATCACAATATGCACAATTTCACAGTTTCAGTTATAACACCCAATACAATAAAAGTCATAAAACAGTTTCACAAGAGCACACCAGTTCAACATTCATATGCATATATTTTTATAAAATAAATTCATACAAAAGTAATTAGCTCCCCTTACCTTGAAGTTGAGCAGTATAGTCAACTAGAGTGCCTTAACCGTACCTTCACAGAGAAAACCCAAACAGTGCCCTACAACCACCTAAATGGTGATGGAAACAGCTCTTAGAGCTAGAATAGACAGAGAATCAAAAGGAGCACCATGCAACCAATAAAGTTGCATGCCCTAAGTTCAAGAAAAAGTGGAGAAACTGACTTACCCGTCCAAATAGAAATCTAATCGGATAGAAGGGAAGCTTTCAACTCCGTGAGCGAAAGAACACCACCTATTTGAAATTTCAACGGTTCAAATGAGTGCAAGGATAGAGAGAAGGCAGGGCAAGAAGGAGAAAATGGAGATGAGTTTAAAGAGAGAAAGGGGAACTGGAAAATGAACTCAAAGCCGAAAAAATGAGACCTCTTCTGAGGTCCTAGTGCCCTTAGCTTCTTGGGCCAGGCTACAGGGCCCAATAATCTTACATTTTCAGGCTCTTATAAATAATATTATAATTTTTTTAGAAAATTCATTTTTCACTCTCTAACTTCATGTAGTTAATGCTTGTAACTAATAAAATAAAATAAAATGAAAACAACCAACTAATTGTCTTTAAATACATTAGTATCTATATTGTCATTAAACAAGTTTATATATATATATATAATTATATATATATATATATATATAATTATATATATATATATATATAATTATATATATATATATATAATTATATATCACTAGAGGAATCTAACAATAAAAATTATATGAGTATACAAAAAATATTAAATAAAAAAAATATCTTATATTTAAAATATTGAACTTTCTTATATTATATTTTTATTTTTAATTTTATCCTTTTGTGATTTCTAATTACTTATTTATTTAATAAAATAAAATGAAAACAACCAACTAATTGTCTTTAAATACATTAGTATCTATATTGTCATTAAACAAGTTTATATATATATATAATTATATATATAATTATATATATATATATAATTATATATATCACTAGAGGAATCTAACAATAAAAAATATATGAGTATACAAAAAATATTAAATAAAAAAAATATCTTATATTTAAAATATTGAACTTTCTTATATTATATTTTTATTTTTAATTTTATCCTTTTGTGATTTCTAATTACTTATTTATTTAATAAAATAAAATTTAAAAAAAATGTATTTTACTTTTATTTCTTAAAATAATATTATTTAAAAATCATATATAAATTAATTTTAAAATTAGTTTTATTCAAAACTTAATTATATACTTGAAAATATTTATTATTTTTTTCTGGATATGTAACTTTATTTTAATAAATACACAGGAAAAAAATCAATCTTGCTTAGACATAAACTAGTTATTATATAAAATGAATACAAAATTTATTTTATAAAATTAAATTAAATTTAAAATTCATTTTTTAACTTTGTATTGTATTAAAATTATATTAAAATTTGTCTGAATAAAATTTATCATTTTATTAGTATTGTCTAATTAATTCTACGTTTGATATGCATAAAAATGTTATGTTGTTATGATAGCTAATTTTGAGACCTGTAATTCTGGTGAGTAAGTCTACCAAAGTGGTTTGTCGGTGGAGCGAACAGAGGTTCGGGCATCTTAGATTTCTATTACGTGTTGATGTGTATATTTTAGGGCTGCTAATGCAAAACGTGGTGTATATTTAATGATTATGTAAGAAAGTGACAAATATGTAGATAATGATGTCTAGTTTGGCGGTGCACGAGGTTAATTTGTATTACTTTTGTTAAATTTTATTTTAATTTTAGAAAGTGTATAATTAATATTTTATATTTAGGCTGAATACCATTATTTATTTATTTTTTATTTAAGTGTTTAAAATAATCTTAATTTTCGTAATTTATGTATAGTGTAGTTTTTTTTCATGACACTATCGACTATGAATGTTAGTTCATAGTTTTTATAATTTTATTTTATTTTATTTTTTTAGATTTTTTCTTAATTTAGAATAAAGATATTTACATCTGAAGTTAATATTGTGTCATATAATAATGTCAGTATCATGTATTAAAACAATATTAGTGTCATATGTCAAATTAGTATTAGTGTCACATGTTAGTGACTTTGTCACACTTCAAGGTCTTCTATTCAATTCAGACCAATTATTGTTATTTTTGTTTAATTTAGTCTTAATTTTTATTAATTTTGTTCGAATCCATTCCCAAACTTGTCCCTTCTAAATTGAGATCAAATTTAATTTTTATTAAAATTCACATTTTTGTTAAATATTTTTATTATTTTTAAACCAACCCTAACTATATTATTTTTTTAGAAGTATCTCCTTCAACTACTCCAATGATTTTGTAAAACTTTTATCGATCCATTAATTCTTACTTTTAAACTAAATAATTTCAAAGTTGCCGACAATTGTATAAAGTTAGAGTATCCTAGACACAACTTTTCCTCTGAATTGAACTTAAGAGAATCATATAAACGAGTTCATCTAAAAAAAGTTTCACCAACATCACGTATCATGTCCTCGATATGATCATTCATCTATTCGCTTACAAAATATGTTCCTCGTGATGTTATTTGTGTAATAATTCTTCATGTCAAGTCCAAACTCTATGAACTCATCATTATATCAAAGATGAATATATGATCGTGTATGTTGTTCAAGTCCTGTTGTATTTGATTAAAACAATGAACACAAGGACAAAAAATATATCTCTTTCACAAAGATTGTGTGTTTTTTAACATATTGCAAGAATTCAGAAACTTCATTTTCATACCTCTTCACATATGCGACGTTCATTCATTCAGTTTTGATCCATACTATGCTCGTAATAAACTTCAACAATCTCAAATTTTTAACTCTCATAAGGTTAGGTCCTACCTATTCTAAAAAAATATTTTTCATAATTTGCTAAAACGTATACAAAGAAGTCTAACATCATAAACTTGATAAAATTTCGGTAGCATTTTGCATTCACTAGTAAAAACCATAGATATTATAGCGCTTGTTATGCCTCGGTTTATCAGAAACTGAAGCATAAAATGACGTGGTGGCATTTTTGAAATTTTTTTGACAGTATAGGCCTCAGTTGTTTTAGAATCGATGCCATATAGGGTATATGGCCTCGGTTGTCTGCAAAACCGGGGCCAAAAATCCCTGCAAGACTCTAACATTCCACATCTGCAGTATGTTGTCATAAAGATGCACCCAAACCGTCACAGGTTTAGCCTCGATTCTAACGGGGACCAAGGCAAAAAAGTTGAAAAATAATTAAAATTGCCATTTTCATATCAATTTTGATTTTTTTTAATAGAATAGGCCTCGGTTAGACACGGAACCGAGGCCATATCCTTTCGTAGTTTTTTTTTTATTTCGAATTTTTTTCTAAATGGGTTCAGACTAAGAACCCTAATCAGAAAACTCTTCCCCATTCTTTTCTCTGTTCCAGTTAACGCGAGAAACCAACTTCTTCCTCTTTTTCTTCTCTCAGACCACCCAGTCTTGGGGGCGGGAAGTTCTGCGTCTCCAAGAGAGACAATGACCTCACGGTGGTGAGAATGGCGGCACTGCGGAAGCGTGACTCAAGCGTGTTCTCGCCTTCAATGGCGGTTGGTGTTGACTTTTAGGGTCCTTTTGTAGCGTTGGTAGACCTTCTCCTTTTCTCTTTCTTTTTCTGGCTCGCGATGTAAGAGGAGGTAGCGCCACTATCTTCTTCCCATTTTCCCTCCTTTTCTTTCGTTCTGGTCCAAGCGTCGTAGGGAGGATTTTCTTTTCCGGCGTCTCAGCGGGCGTTCTCGTGGTGGTGGGATCGTGAAAGCTTTCCCTTTTAAAGCAAACGCGGGTTCGGTTCTAACCGAGCCTAGGTGCCAACGACATCGCATTGGCGAGAGAAGATGACGACGACGTGTCGCAAGTGACCTTCGGCGACGATGACGAGGGTAAAGGGCTGAGTATCTGGTGACGATAGCGTCAAAAACGTCACTATGATTTTGGTGGTGCTGATTCTGCGATTTAGGGCTTAGGTTGTTCTTCAATTTTGGGGGTTTTTGTTATGATGATCTGGTTTCTTCTACGATTTGAGATGTAGGGTTTCATTCAAATTGAATTTGGGGTCTTTCTTGTTTTGGTGTTTTAATCTTGTAATTTTGGTTAAGATTGATGGCTGGGATATGGGTTTCGTCTCTTAATTTAGGGTTTCTCATTTGTTATTTGATTTTGGGTTGTTCTTTGGTTGCACGAGTGGTGGCGAGGGAGGCGTTGATTGTGGTGGCCATAGGTGTCAAGGTGATCGGCGTTGACAGCTCCGTTTTGGCAGACTTGGAGTGAACCTTTTGGGTCAGTAGCCCAACAATGTATTTTTGGCTTGGGTTGGCAGTTTAGAGTTCACGTGATTTAAAAAAAAACAAAAGGCTTTGACATCAGTTCTAGCCTGAACTGTTGCCATAAGCCCATGTTGTTACCTCAGTTTGAACTGAGGCCAAAAGTCCCCCAACTTTTTACCTCGCTGGTATATACCTCGGTTCGAAAACCGAAGTATATTGTCAAAAGTAACAACTGTCGTTTTTTTTACTGCGCTAGTGATTGATCTTTAAAATACACGAAATAAAAGTGATCACTTATTACCACAATCAAGTATACATTCAGAGAACAAGACAAAATGATCTCAATCAAAACCTTATCAAATTTATGCATAAACTTCAATGTACATGTTATAACAAATTATGAAAAATAATTTTTCCAAACTGTTCCGATCAGACAATTTAAGATTTAATAGAAACGATTAAAAGTTCAATCATTTATACAAAATGTCAAATGGAAATTAAGATTCACTTAATGTTTAATTATCATTATAATAAATCTTAATACAATTACAATTGTTTAAACATACAACATCTAATAATAAATATAAATTTCATACTACAAATATTTTAAAAATTAAATAAAAAAATAAATGCAAAAAAACACACTAAAAAATTATTTAAGATAAAAATTGTCCCTACAAATATGTTTTTCGTCCCTTAAGTATCACACGATTTTGGGTTTAGATAATTTCTTTAGAGATGATGATTCAATATTCGAAGGAATTGGTAATTGATTTGGATGGTTTTTTTTAGAGATGATGATTCAACATATGCAGATGATGAAAATATAGACATTAGTGAAGATGGTGAAATTGAAGAGATCTTGAATGAACCTGAAGGTGAATATGTCAATGACTCAACTCTTTACAAAGACAAATTGTTTAACGACAAGTGTTTCTGATTTTTTCAATTAGGATTACAGTAGGGATGATAGAGAAAATGTTGGAGTGTGAGAAATGAAAAGAAATGGTTGAAAGGAATGAGAGAGATGAGCAAGGATTTGGGGTTTTTTTTTTTTTTAAAGTTTTGAGAGTGAAAATTATTAAAATATCTTTAACCTTAAAACTTAGAACCATGATATATAAAAGTATTTTTGTCAACTAAAACTCGGTACACATTACTAAAATGTACCAACTGAAGAACAGACGTACGCGTATTAACAAACCCCTTTATATATATATATATAGATATATTTATTTATTTTGATTCACAGGTATTTTTTATTCCTTTCTTCTGCCATCGAAGTTGTTAACTTTTTATCGTGACCAACTTCTTAAGTTTGTCTTAACTTGATATTGTTATGTCTTCTTTTACATAATTCATCATTATCATTAATTTTCGCATACTAAAACCTTATAAATATATGATTTTAACTTTACTAATTGTAATATTTAGTCTTACATATCTATTGGTTTATTAGTTAATATGTTTATTAGTCTTAAGTAAAATGTTTTCGTTATCATATTTAAATTTAAGAGATAAAATAAATAATGAACCCATCATAAAAGAATAAAATTAAATTAAAATTAAGAAATTTTGATTCAAATTATGATGTAGTATGGTTTGTTTATTTTGGTTTAAATTGAACAACACCAAGCTAGAAATATTCTTTATATTTGATTTAGATATATTTTAAATAAAAAAGATGGAGTCAAACGGATGGAGAAAGTAAGTATATATACGCTTATCAATAAAGAAAAAGTAATATGATAACATTGACATAAGGATAAAATAGTTAAAAGAAAATTCGTATTAATTAAGGAAAAATAAAATAAAAAATAATGTAAAATAAAGTATAAAAATATTTTAAATGTCAAAATATTATTATTTTTGAAATTATTTATAATTACAATGTCAAAATTCTCCTTCATTTATATTTATTAGATAACGTGATTGTTTATAATTTTGGAAATAAAATAGAGTACTGTGTTGTGTAGATGCGTGGCAACATAAAGGACAGTGAAAGAGAAGCCAAGGGAGTTGGAAAGAGGAGAAAAGAAGAGCAGAGACGCAGAGATCTACCTTATTCTTTTACTCTTCCCTCTCTCTCTTGCTCTTTCACACTCAGACATGGGCTTCCCAGCCAACGGCGCCTCAGCGGACCACCCCATCAAGTTCCTTATCTACGGCCGTACGGGCTGGATTGGTGGTCTCCTCGGCACCCTCTGCCAGGCCCAAGCCATCCCCTTCCAGTACGCCTCGGGCCGTCTCGAGGACCGGGCCTCCCTCGAAAAGGACATAGCTGAGGTCAAGCCCACCCACGTATTCAACGCCGCCGGTGTCACGGGCCGGCCGAACGTGGACTGGTGCGAGTCCCACAAGGTCGAAACCATCCGAACCAACGTCGTCGGAACCCTCACTCTCGCCGACGTCTGCCGCCAACACGGCCTTCTCCTCCTCAACTACGCCACCGGTTGCATCTTCGAGTACGATTCCGGTCATCCTCTCGGATCCGGAATCGGCTTCAAAGAGAACGACACTCCCAATTTCACCGGTTCCTTCTACTCTAAGACCAAGGCCATGGTACGAGTCTAACAAATTCAACACAACTTAATTTACATTATATTTTAGATCTGGTTCGTATTATCGATTGGCATACCTTGTTGTGACAGGTGGAGGATCTGCTTAAGAACTACGATAATGTGTGTACCTTGCGAGTGAGGATGCCTATCTCGTCTGATTTATCGAATCCGCGCAACTTCATCACGAAGATCACTCGATACGAGAAAGTTGTGGATATTCCGAATTCCATGACTATATTGGATGAACTTCTTCCCATTTCGATTGAGATGGCGAAGAGGAATCTGACTGGGATCTGGAACTTCACAAACCCTGGAGTGGTTAGTCACAATGAAATTCTAGAGATGTACAGAGAGTATGTTGACCCGAACTTCACCTGGAAGAACTTCACTCTTGAGGAACAGGCGAAGGTGATTGTTGCTCCCAGGAGCAACAATGAGCTTGATGCCACCAAATTGAAGACTGAATTTCCAGAATTGCTGTCTATCAAGGACTCCCTCGTCAAGTATGTCTTCCAGCCTAACCAGAAGGTTAAAGCTTAAGTGTAAAGGTTCCCTCTTTTATCATTATTATTCTCCTCATTGATTTAAGTGTGCCTGTATTTTTATTTTATGTTGTATTTTGAATTTTTACCTTCTGCTGATTGAATAAGTAGTTTTAGGTACTTTCCAATGATTTTTAGGGTTCCTTTTTTCTTACCTTGTGCTTTATGATGGTTATATTACACATTGCGTGCCAAGTGAATATGGTTTGTGGGGAAAGAATTGGTATGTAGAGATAAAATGAGAAAGGAACATATATTAAAACCCACTAAGAATTGCCTCCATAACTTTTTAAATGGTTCTGTAGACAAAAATGAAAGGAAGGGAAACAAATCAATTACTCAAACAGATTACTTGCTTGATAGAGAAAAAAAAAGGATTTATTTACTATTTTAATTTTTCACCAGTATAATAATAAGAAAAAAAAATTAAAATATTATCGATATTTGATAATTAATTGTTATATGAAGTCAAATATTTTTCTGGCAAACTCGGTTCTCCCTTCCCTTGGTGGTTGCAAAAAGAGAGCTGGAGTGTGTCTGGGTTTGGTTATCACTTGTGAGTTCAATACAAATAAACACTTGTTGAATGCCAATGATACATGCCTTAATCCATGACGATATCTCAACTCTTTACATTTTTGGATTCTCGTGTGCAGATCAATCTTTTTTCTATATCAATATATAATTGATTTAATATTCTTTTTAAATGGGATATCTAACAAATTTAAAACTTTAGTTTAAGTTTCTTTTATTACTTCTTTTTCAGTTATAATATTAAAGTGTTACATCATCTACAATATTAGACAATGATTTATGTTAAGTGTTTGCGTTAGGTTGACATGTATAATATGTAATGAAAGTTATATTAATTATTATAGTTTTAAAAAGTAAAGAATTAAAAGATAATATTAACAAAAGTATACTTAAATAAAAATTAATATAAATAAGTTTTCAGTAGACCTAAATTAAAATAAGTAAAAATATGTATTTTAGATTATTAAATTAAAACTTTTAATATATTAGTTATTTCATTTGAGGAAAAAATTTAGCAAATACTTCAAAAATAACTCATCATGTTAGAAGCTTAATTTAGGATATCGATTTATGTAAGGTGTAGTATCAATATTATAGTATTAAATAAGGATTCTCTTACATTGTTTTTAGACCTGAATGTTAAAATCAAGTAAAATTAAAGGTTACATCTTAAAGAAATCTGAGTTTCTCCTAATAAAAAAGGATATGTTGTCTAGTTTAAAGTTTGTAGTGCAGAGCTTTCTTCTTTTTGTTGTGATGTTAATTGCTAACTTGTATTTATATTTGAAACTTTGTATGTTGTTTCTATTAAAATGTCAAAACATGCATTTGCATATAGAAAATATTGAAATTCCAACCATGTGATCAATCAAGTAGGATAGAGAATAACTGTCACGTGTATACCAATTAAGTAGATTAATTTATGAGAGAAGCCCAATCTTATGGTTAGGAGAATTAAAAGGGTGTTGCTCCCTCCATCACCATCCTATAATTTTTCCACCTCTCCACATTATTTTAAATACAATTATATTCTTAAGTTAAAAAGATTTTTACTTTTACCTTATTTTAAATAATTTGAAACCCTAATTTTACTTTTCCAGCACCCATCCACGGAACTTTCTTTCCCTTTCCTCATTTTCGTTTCACCTCCCCACCTCCCGCACTTCCATTCCTTTTTCTTCCCAGTTTTTTTTTTTTGGTTTGAAAGCTTCCATTGCCGCCGTGGTGTGGAGGAACATCGAGAACGTCCAGAGCATCAATCAGCGTGAGAAAGTATACATCAACGGATGTCCCCTAATAAAACAAACTCTAAAATAAAAAACGTAACCTTTAAACGGAGGTGACATCTTCAACGGAAGGTAAAACGGATGACGGATGTTGACATCCGTTTTTCCTTAAACGGATGTTGACATCCGTTGAAGGATGTTGACATCCGTTGAAGGATGTTGACATCCGTTGAAGGATGTTGACATCCGTTGAAAGATGTTGACATCTGTTGAAGGATGTTACCTCCGTTTAAAGGTTACGTTGTTAGGGTTTTATTTCAAGGTTTATTCGAATACGAGCAAGCACTCCACGCACTGCACCACTCCACGAATTGCACCACGAGAGGGAGACTGCTTGATAATTCTTTCCACCACCACCAACCTTTAGGAAGAAATTAAAATGAAAGAAATGTATTTTACTCATGAACGGAACTAGAATAGGTTATTAATGAAATAGGTTGTGAATGGGTAAAATTAAAAAATAATAACCCTAAAAATAAAATTTTACTGAGAGACAAGATAGTAAATGAGAGATGGAAGGAGAAAGGTGTGATGGTGGAGGGAACAATACCCGAATTAAAACAACTCGTCAACTGAACCCATTAAATTTGTCACATGTCACCCAATTTGTCTTTATAGTATTAAATTATGGACCATGCGCCCGTCACACAACATGATAATTAACACAAAATATAACATATGATTGTGATGAATTGCCCTTGAATAAATAAATAAATAATATACAAAACTATTGGTGCCTTGACTTTAGAATTTGGATATCCACCATATATATTCTCTATGCATCACTATGATTGCCTCCATCTATTCGACACAAAAATGAACGGATTTGATCCACAAAAACCAAATACGTCCAATAATTACTTCTGTATTTGCTTTTATTTTTATAAATACAGGCCAAGTAAATAAAACGATATTCAATGTAGTTAATAATGAAATAAATATAACTTGTTAATTTTGTTATAAAAAATGGTATCATGTTTAGAAGAGGTTATACTTTATAAAATTATAATTACATTGTAGTTAAATAGTATTATGTTATCAATTTGTTTTCAATTATTTTTAGTCATTATAGTCACTTATCCAAAGTTACATTTTAAAATAGTAACATAAAGAGTAAGTGTTTCAGTTAATTTATAAATAACTAATAAGTTTACCATAAAAAGAGTCTTTCCCTTCCTAAATACATTTGATAATAGTTTTATGTTTTTATACCTTCTAACATCTTTCATGAAATGTTTCAATTTAAATTATAGATATTTTATATTAATAAAACATGAATCCAACCATTTAAATTATTAATATCACTTTTAACAAAAAGAAAAATCTTAAAGTAACATATATTCTCTTATATCAAAATGTACTTTTCTAAACTTTAATACGAATACCAATATGTATTTGTGTAAATAAGTTAGGAAGATAAATTATTGAGTGTAATATTATTTAGAAATCTTTCAAAATAATTTAAAAACGAATGAGACATATGTTCAATTACATAATATATTAATATCTTTAATTTAACACATTAAAAAAATAAATTTATAAATATTTATTTTTATAATGTAATAAAAAAATTTATTTATACTCAATATAAAACTTAAACAAATACTTAAATTCTCAATATTATCTTCTAATACCAACAATTTGTTCTAAACCTTAATGAAATGAATCATATTTCTAATGTATTTGATGAATCTTGCTTTTGCATCATGATGATTAAAACTCCTTTAAATGACTGTTGCGATATTAAAGCTCATTAAAGACCTATATAGTT
Organism: Vigna angularis; assembly: GCF_016808095.1. Classification (NCBI taxonomy): domain Eukaryota; kingdom Viridiplantae; phylum Streptophyta; class Magnoliopsida; order Fabales; family Fabaceae; genus Vigna; species Vigna angularis. The sequence continues at coordinate 14,392,767 of NC_068970.1, read as the reverse complement.
CAAGAAACTCATTGTTTGTCCAAGGCTAAGAGATTGACACGTAATGCTTCAATACTCTCCACTAGTTTTCATTCTCAAAAAGATTATCATCTATTGTAGCAGTTATCGATTTTTGTTACATAAACAAATTTGTTAAGATAAATTTCTCTCTGTATATTTATAAGATATTTGTTTAGATAAATTTTTCCATAAACATTTATGAGAAAAAATAAAAATAAAAAATTAAACAGGATTTTTTATAAGTTAAAATTAAGTTATGTATAGATTGAAAATAAGAATTTAAAGACTGGAGAACTTCTACAAATTAGTTTATTGTTAAGTTAATCTTAGCTTTTTTTTAAAATATTTTTTCAAAAAGTGTTTATGAAAAATATACTCAAAATAAATACTCTTTTACATTCAAAAGATTTAAAATCATATTATTTATTTTACCTTATTCTTTTTAAGGGATAATTTTACTTTATACACCAAATAATATGATCTATTGTGTCAAAAGATTTTTGTCAGTTGATTGAGCATGGTACATGAGCTGTATAAGCTTTTTACATGTGGTCAATTCATACAGATAAAAAGAAAAGGCTTTGACACAGTACTTTTAACAATATTATCTTATTTCTGTCATCACGTATCAGAAAAAATCACATATAAAATTGATATTGACTTAAAAATGTTGATACAGTTTGAGTGTGACAAGTTATCTCTGTTTATAATGTTAGCTTCTTTCTCTCATAATCTTCCATAGTGATTGATCTTAACTGTTTAAATTTAGAGTTAAAGCAAAGTTGTTAAAAAATAAATAAAATTAAGATGAAAAATATATATTTATTTGACACATATACCATGTTATAAAAAAATAAGTTTTTACATTTTTAAAATTAAAAAAAAAATGATAGTATAAATGAACGGAAAAAATTTGTGTATTATTTCTTTCTTTTAAAAAATTATTCACTAAATTTGAATCTTTAACTGCGACAAAAATGTTATAAAATGATTACAGTGACTCTCACCAATCTGTCATATTTGGGACCATAATAAATAATTGCCTCATTTTGCAAGATAATGTTATAAGAAATATGCCTAATTAAATAAGTGGTCCACTTTTTCTGTTAAGTCTAGTTTGTGTATTAAAAGAACTTTTCGTTTATCCTTTTATTAGTATGCAATTGTTTTACTTATATAAACTTAACTAATTTTTAGAGGTATTTACCGTTTTTTTTTCTTTCTAGAAGCCAATTTAAAAAAGTACATTGTTAGCTTAAAAATCAATCGAAAGTCTCACGGCCACAGAACAGAAGGTTCCTAAGTATCAGCATTGGACTGTTTTACATTTACACGTTATGGCAAGTGATTGCTAACTCTCTAAATTTACAACATATTAGTACAATAAATTTTGTTATATGTTTTACATCTGAAGACGTTATATCTGTACTGTCTTAGTAGGTTATCGAAAAGAAAATCAATTAATTAATATTAATCTATAACTATATTGCTCAAAGTTATTTTAAATCTATTTTAATAAATTGATTTTATGGTTCAAAATGTAACATATAAAAAAAAATTCTTACCCTTAACAAAAAAAAGTATATAATAAAGTTTTTACATTGATAAGATTTCTCCCTTTCAGCTTTATTGTTTTCTAATATTTCTTACCTCTAACATTCTGTAAACTCTCACCACTAAGGTGATTATTGTAAAAGAGAAAATAACTACAAAAAAACAACATTCAATACATTTCACTTTAAAATCAAATAAGAACCTAAGCATGTATACATATTATAGACTTGACAAATCTAGATACAAGTATTGATGTCAAGTTATGGAGGGTCAATCACTTATGGTGGCGGAACAACTGACCTCTCGAACTACCACACAAGGTTAGTCTGTCAACCACCTATGGACAAAGAAGATTAGACCATAAACTAGGACATTTTGCTATTCCTCACCACGTAATCTCCTTCCCTATCAGAGATGAAACAATTATTAGAGCATTAGGATAACCTCTAAGAATGAGCTTCATACATCAACACCTACACTATAGAGCATCACCATGGAATCTCTCCACGAGAGTCATGGAATTACGTTCATCAACCATCTACATAATCAAAACAAAATCATCATAACCATCATATTCATCAACCATACACATACACATAAACATACTCCAAACTCATAAATATCAATTTATTTAAATCAATTAAGTATAACAAATTTATAAACTACTTACCCAAATAAAGAATATAAAGTAAGGAAAACATAAAACTTAGAAACAAAGCACCCAACAAATTTTAAATTTTTAAAATTTCTAAGGATAATAGATTATTACACTTGATAATCAATTATTTTAGAGAAAATTCATACAAAGACGATCTTCTGACTGAAATAATCGATTATCACATTTGATAATCGATTATTCCTGAAAATTTTGAAAAAAGACAACATTCTAATTGAGCTAATTGATTATCAAGTAAGATAATCGATTATCCCTGTCAGTTTTGACTTTTGACATGATTTTTCATATTTGGTTGCACTTAAGACTCGTCCAAATGACCAAAATTAGTATCATTGATCATAGAATTGATTCACAAACATGTTTATACTCAAAAGTGGATACTATTTTGATCTTTAGCTAGGATTTAGTTGCACCAATTCATACCAACACTCCAAAAGCTAACATATCAGATTTGACACCTTACCAACCTTATTTTTTTTGTACTAAGAGTTCAAACAAGTTTTTAAAAGCCTAAAACTAGACCTTAAACTTCAAGTTTTCCCATTCAACCCCTATATCAAAATATCACCTATAAAACTCTCTTTTTAAATTAAAACTAGCTTATAACTCTACCTATTTTCCACTTCCCCAATTGACATTAAATTTCTGGTTATTTGAAGTTTTAGAAAAGATTAAAATGATATAAAAATAGCTCACCAACACCAATTTTAATTCCAAAATCATTTTTATAAAAATTCACCTACCAAAACTCCAATTTAGACCAAAAACCAACCCAACAACACTCATTTTTTACTACTTTCAACTCCATAACAAATGTATACTTTATATAACTCTAAAACAGGAAATCACATGTTCAAGCAAGCATCATTTCATAGCATACACCACAATATTCACCAATAGCCAAACATTCACTCATCAAAATACAAACTTCATACAAATTGTAACATATTCAACCAAATATGTATCTCACACTCTATCAAACATGATTACATACTTCTTAATATGAAATTAGAGAAAATATTAGCTTCCCTTACCTGTTAGAAGACCAAACTATCCTAAAGAATCCCAAACAACTCTCATAAATCCAAGAACATTAATTGTGCCTACAAACAACGAAATCATGATCATGATATGCTATTAGGATCACTGATCGATAAGGAACTAACAAAAGAGGTTGAATAACACATGCAAGAAATCCCCTTTGCATGTGTCTTAAACTGAAAACTAAAGAAAATAAATAGAAATTGACTTACTTTATATGGAAGACTGATTGGTAGAGGATGGAGAACTCACTACCGTGATCTACTAAGCACTTCCTAATCGTCGAACATATGTCTCAAGAATTAGAAATCTTAGAGAAAAAAAAAAGATAACTAAGAAAATGAGTATTAGAGAGATGATGAGTGAGACGTATTTATGAAATTTTATTTATATTAAATTATTTTAATATTAAAATACTTGATTTCATTATTTTAAAACATATATCAGTTTTAATATTTATTTATAAGTTCTTACCTCAAATATTTTTCTTAATTCAAAATTCTATTCAATTCAATTAGTTAAATACTAATGTAGCATTATTGAAAAATTCAAATTATATGCCCATTTTAAAAAGAACTGCTTTTACATTAAATTTAAACCACTTGTAAAAAAAATTGTATCAGTTTTATTTTATCCAATTAAATGAATATTGATTTCAAATTTAATCTATTTAATTATATTTGTAGTAGATTTTTAGAAATTATATTTACCACTGTCTCGTGTACGAGTGATTGAGGTGTTAACGTAAAATGTTTGGAAAATATTACGGAAATGCTGCTTTTCATTTTAATCTGTGTAAATATATTTTCTTTTTAAATTACGTTATCATGTGTGACTCAATCAAGCATTGACACGCGATACTTTGATCCTTATAAATATTATATTTTCATTTAGACAGATTCACCCTGCTCTATCTTTAACTATAATCATTATTGCACATTTCTTTTACTGGATTTTTTTTATATTTATTCAATATAAATGTTTCGGTTATGGGCTGAGACACCAAACTCTTTCACAATTTGTCCTTTTGTCGTCCAGTCATGCTTCAAGTTTCGTTGTCTTGCTCTTCCATCTAGGAGGGAACCTGTCAAAGATCTTCCGATACCAAACCGCTCGGCAATTCAATAGAACAGTAATAAATGTGCAGTAAATGCAATTTATCTACCACTTACCTTTGACTATATTTATAGTTTTCGCCATGGGCTTGGGATTAGTAAAAAGTTAATCACGGCCCAAGTCTAGTCCAATGGCTCTAATCACTATTTACCTTAATCATGGTTTTAATGACCCAGTTCACCTTCCGGCCGATCGTGTACAACCGCCCGGTTGAATCAATTCAGCGCTGCTCCCTTTGGGCCACTCGGTCCGTACGATACATAGATATTACTCACCCGAGTGAAAGGATGAATGGTCGAGTAGAACAGTACGCAGTGAGTGTTTATGCAAACTGTATAGCAATGCTATGAGTGATAGACAGAAAGTGCAGTAAAAAAGATTGAACAAACGCTGACGGTTAGGCTGACGTCGGCACTGCTCTCTGGACCGCCTGGTCCGTATGGTACACACCGGTGGTTAGGTTGATATCGGTGCTGCTCTCTAGACCATCCAGTCCGTATGGTACAATAAATAAAAATTAAATTTTAAATTTAAATATAAAATATTTTAAATGAATTAATAAAAATAATATTTTTTTATTAAATGTTAGAAAACTGTAGACAAAATAAAAAGGTGTGTATGTGATTTTTTTTTTATCAAATGCTCAAAGCATATTGGAGATGAGTGTCGGACAACAGTTCAGAATATTGTTGATTAAATCAATGTGTTAAAAATATTTATTTTTCTGACCTTCATCTAATAATAACGTTCTTATTTCACTGTTATTCTATTGGTAACAACACTAGTAAAAATTATGTTTTTTAACTCGTCCAATAGACTTCGGTTTAAGGAAAACTGAAGTCTATGAGAGAGCGGTGGCAATTTTGTAGTTTTGATGAATTTATATGTCTCGGTTTAGTAAGGACCAAAGCATATAAACTGTGTTTTGGGCTATTAACTCGGTTAAAGGTGGAACCGAGACTGTATTTTGGCGTATTGTCTCGGTTAAAGGTAGAACCGAGGCCTATTACCCCGGTCAAATCAGTCACACCTGACCTACTCTCATCTCCGCTTTTTCATTTTACGCGAAGCGATTCTTTCCTCTGGCACTCTCATCTCCCCTTTTTCATTTTACTTTCATCTGGCAGAAACAAAGAGGGCGCGATCTCTCTTCTCCTCTCCCACTTGACAGCCACGGTGCGAGGACGAGACGCGATGGTGGCCAGCGTCGAAAGCGGAGGGGAGGCACGATGGTGGAGACGAGTACTGCGGCGGCGATGATGGGAGGCTCGCCGATCTAAGGCGTTTGGCTAGCAGAGAAGATGGTGCCTTGGAGATGATGGGAGGTTCACCGATCTAAGAGTTGAATCGAGTTCCTTGGCGAGGTGGTGGCGAGGTCGCGGCGAGGTTGCAGCGAGGTTGCGGCGAGGTCATGGCGAGGGCGTCCTGCAGCGGTGGCGTTGGCGAGCAACGAAGAGGTGGCGGCGAGGCGTCCTGCAGCGGTGGCGAGCAACCTCCCTTCTTCCCCAAATCTTTTCTTCTTCCCCAAATCTTTTCTTCTTCCCCAAATGCTCATTGTATCAAAACCCATACTTTTTTTTCTCTGTTATTTTGGGAGCGATTTTGTTAAGGTTGGTGTAGTTGATTTTTCTGTGTTATTCTGATATTTGGTTCTGTATCTTCTGAGATTTGGTTCTGTGAAAGGGAAAAAAATTTAATAACCCTTTGCTTGCTTGGACTGTGAAACGAAGAGGGAGAAGTGGATTGTTTTGAAAAAAAAAACACGCAATTGCCTCGGTTATCTAAGAACCGAGGCATCATCCTATCTTTTTTTAACTCGGTTCAGAACCGAGGCATAAAGTCACCCTCTTTTACATCGTCCGAATATGGCTCGGTTGCAAAACCGATGCCCATAAACAAAATTAACCGATGTCATTTCCTCATTCTGCACTAGTGCAGTTTTCTGAACAAGATGTATTTTTTTATGATTTTTTTTCTTACTAGAGTTAAGTCTGTTTACGTTGTTGTTTAACTATATAATGCTCAAAATGATACGGTTTTTAATTTGTAGAAAAGGAAAGTCAAAAGCCATATTTAATAGACTTTTAGATTTTATGATGAAAAGATGTCACATAATCTATATTTATATATTTTGATATCTAACCATCTTTAAAATATGATGATAAATTCCAATTTTTTTAATTGAAAAAGTGTATGTTGTTTGATTTTATAAAATATCTCGGTCGAATAGGATGAGTATTCAGTTATTTTTCTATTACTTGTAAGTTGTCTTTATTATAGGATAATCAAAATTTCATATTATTGTATTTGTTAGAGATATTTAATGTTTAAATAAGTTGTTAAATAATTAATGTTATAATAAATATGTTGTAAAAATCTTAACAATTACACATTTAACTTGTATTTTTTTTTGGGCTTCTGATTATAGTCGATCTAATCACAGTCCAATTTTATTAAACTTGATTATTGATATGTTTAGAGTAGCTAACTTTTATAATTTCTTATTGTCTCCTCCAAGCTTCGACGATTGGTTTGGGGTAATTCAATCAATATGTACTAGTCGGCACATATACAATACACAGTCCTCATGCCTTGAGCTTGAATTAACACCATAAGTGATAAAGGTCTGTTATCGCTAGAGTTATCATGAAAAATATGGTCGTTGGTGATGGAAGATCGTGTCGTTCTGTGAACCGTGTCGATGCTTCATGAACTGTTACATCTGCTCAGCTCGTCTTCGAAAATATGACTGTTAGGTCAAAATATGATCGTTCGCATTGCCTAGTCAACCATGTTGCCTGACACCGAATGCAAAGTGTGACATGCATTTTATTGTTGAATGTTGTTAGATCTAGTGGTTATGAAAATGTAATGAGTCTTCAAACTTTTCTATAAATAGGGACTACGTAGTCCTGTCATTTTTACAAAAAAATTTTAACATCCATTTATGCACTGTTCGACTTCTAATTCTTTTTGCTTAAGGTAATAATGTCTGCCATCAAGATCTCTTTAGAAGACTCTTCTGGTCAGGAGGAAAGGGTATGTCAATGACACTTTTGCATCTTCGTCATCGCTTAGGTCGTCGTCCAAGAATCATGGGTCATTCGAGGAGAGTTTGGCATTTATAAATGGAGTTAGGACACTCATTCAAGTAGCCAATAAAGGTCCAATCGGGGACCCAGGTCCGATCGAGGACGAAGTTCAACTTCTAGAAGGTCTTCTAGTACAAGATGTTGTCTGAGTTGTCCTAGTCAACCAACACTTTGCTAACCCCATACTCAACCAACTCGACCGAAATGACCATGAGGTCATCTTGATTGGAATTAGGGGCTTGAAAGTCATTGTTTATGAACATGATCAGAGGCATGGTTTAAACCACCAAGTGGAATGTCTCTATAGCGCACACATGCCTCTTTCTGGCCGAATGACATGAGCCACCTGCTACAAACCCTCCTAAGATGGTGTTTATATGCTCATTGAGTGGACGTCTTTTCTTTTGCTTCTACTTTGGTTTATGCACCTAGATATATCCCTCCTCCTCCCAGTCCTACAATTATCTCTTTTAGAACTACACATCAGGCTCCACAAACAAGGATGACTTCTATCCAAGTGGTTCTTCTTCACGAACTGCCTTAGGTGGCCAGCTCTAACGAGCTCTTCAATTTTGCCTCTCAACGCCAAACACTATTTCATGGTATAACCGAGGTTTTTATGATAGAGACAATACTTGTTTTCGATGGCATTGGGTGAGGTCAACTTCTTGTTGGTAGCAGGCAACAAATTAACACTAAGGGTCTCTTCCATAATTTTTTCTCGAGGTATACTCGACAAAGTATAATTGCTAAACCAGGGTCCTTTGGTCTTTCTTTGCCCTCGGACAACTTCTTATTCACCCCATTCTTCTCTCCTTCGAACAATTCTGCACACATTCGTTTGCGAAAGTCCCTTATATCTTCGACCTACATGAACTAGGCCGCTCTTTACCTTATCTCATCCATGCTCTCAATAGGTTTCATGCATAAGTTGTGGACAAACGGTCTCGGACGAATTTGCTTTTTGAATCTTTCCTTGAAGGTCCAAATGAACTCTTCCTTCTCATGCCTAACATTAACCAGGGCGATTGATGTCAAGTGATATGGTCACTTGTCATGAATCGAGCTCTGAACTTCACTCAAATGGTCTAAAAGCAGTTTATGGAGTTGGTTGGAAACATAGAAAACCAAGTTATGGCTTCCCTTTTCAAAGAGATAAAGAAAACTTGACATCACATAATGTCACTTATGGTGTTCAATGTCACTAATTCACTTGTTGAACACTGACATCCTCCAATTATCTAGTAAAGGGTGTTCATGATCCCAATAACGAACGACAACATGCTAGACGTGTTCATAATTGTGAAGAAGTAGTGGTGTTGTTTGCTCGCACTAAAACTGCTTGACTAACTGTTTAGTCATGTTTCTCCCAAGGCTGCTTTATTGGTCCTTGAAGAGCCGGTGGATGACATAGGTCCTTTATCACCCTTATCCTTCGAATGATCTCGTTCTTTGCCAATGATGCCTTTATCTCTTCATCGTACTTCATTTGCATCTCATTCATATGCATACGCATCCTTCTCACAATTTTCATCGAGTCCATCTGGTTGTTAAAAATTTCCTCTTGTGCTTTGTTGCTTATCATGTTCCTTGTGTTCATCATATATGCTTCAAAAGTTTTCGCTCGACTTTATGATGGACGTCAAAATGTTTTAAATGTATGGATTCAAATATCTACTTAAAGCAATTGTATATCACTCGTCAACTATCTTCTCTTCCATGTCTAAATGAGTTTGAATTCAATCATGCAATTAATATTATAACAAATGTATCATAGAAATCTTAGTAACTCTACATTTGATCAATATTTATAAATTTTTCTATAAACTTTTTATATTTAAATTATGATAGTATGCTACCAATCTCCTTCAAACTTAAAAAATGGGTTTAAAATATGTTTATCAATATGTACCTGTCCATGCATATACACACTGCATAAAAGATTTGGTAATAAATAAAAGCATAGTATAAAGGAACTTAGCATAGCGTAGATGGAATTGTGGATAAAATAAAAGTATAGTAGAGGAACATAGCGTAGGTGGAATTGTGGATGATGATGAAAAAGTAAAAGAATAGAAGTTGAAGTTGGAGAGAGAAGCGCGTGCGTGGTTTGTGATTGATCCAAGAGACCACACATTGGAAAAATACTGCGTTATGGTTGCACACGACACAGTGACAGATGGCGGGGCGTGGACACGATGTGTTAGCGAATGGGAGGGGACGGTGTTGTTGGGTGAGACAATAACTCTGATGAGTATGCACGTAGTGCAGGCGCAGCTGGCGGCTTTGAATTTTAGGCTACGCGTAGGCCCCACCCACTGTTAAAAAACCCTTTATTTGCCCCCACAACCCTTCAACTTTTCAAAATCAATACTTTAATTCTTTATATTCTATTTAAAATTTAAAATTAAATTTCTTTATGACACTAAAATGCATTTTGAGAGATTAGATGGGTGTTTGTGTAATTTGCTCTTCCTAATAATAGGTTACGGAGAGTACTGTAGAATGTGAAAAGCATTTGCATTTATTGGGGAAGGGGAGACCCATCATCAATCCTCCTAGCCTGACATCTCCATTAGTAGGTGGGCCACCCTCCTCACTCCCTCAGTCCCCCCTTCTCACACGTGTCACACTTTCCACTCACCTTCTTTCTCTCCCACTCCCATCTCTTCCATCCCCTTCCCAGAACTTCCATAAATATTCTTCCGCACTCCAGCCAAAACCATATATAATGCAATCATACGGAAAACAAACATGGCAATCATCACTACCAGTTAAAACTGCGAAAACACCACCAACACTGGTCACTCTCCATTATTTGCACATGCTCACATTTATTCAAGAGAAACTCTAAACAAAAGAAGAAAAAAAAAAGGTTCCTAATGCTGGATTAACGTGTTTCTCATGGGTTGGCGTTTGGGCCAGACCGGCCCAAGAACTGCAACTCTTGCTTGTCGTAAATTTGGAGGGAAAAATCCCTCAGCGTCTGAGTCTTGGTGGCGCTGGAAGGAACGCTAGGGGCCATGCTGGAATTGGTAGACGACCTAGCTCCCACAGTGCTCGTACTCACCGCTGCTGAGTTTGAACCGTTACAGCAGGCCGTCATGACGGACCAAGCTTCTGGAATATTCGTTGTTGTCACGACAGGCGATATGGGCCTGGCCGCCACGTTCAACACGGAGGGAGATAAGGCCCATATCTGAGGCTGGTGGCTGGAGGGGCCCGTAACTCCGCCCAAGGGGTTCCTGGTGGTCGCGGCCTGCGGGATCATCCAGAACGTGTTGGCGGGGACAACCATGCTGGGGTTACTAACGGCCCAGACCGGGACCAGTCCTTGGGGTACTTGAACCGGGGCCAGACCGGACGTCTGCGAAACGGTATCGTTTATGTCCACGAACTCGCTGTTAGAAGGGCGTTTCCGTTTCTTGTTAGACGCGCCTTCTTCGCCCCTGTTTTGGTTGGCGCTCGAGGTCGTTGGGATTTTGAGCGCGCCGCCGACAGAGACCGCGATGGCTGGCACCGTGCCTGTGCCGGTGGCTTCTATGATGGCCTGCTCGGAGTGCTCGAGGAGCCACCGGACGGTTTCGCCGTCGGATTTGTGGCCCAGCTCTCGGGTCAGTTGGAAGATCCGGGCGGCGCAGGTGGCGGGTATTCGGATCCTGCGGCCTCGGCCTTCGACTTTGGTGTGGCGGTCCTTGGTGGAGGAGCGCCTGGGCGATTTGAGCTGAAGCTGCATCGTCGGCAGCGGTGGAGGAGGATTGGGCGCGTTGGGGTCCGGGTCAGGGTCGGAATCCGTTGGCTCGTTTTTGAGCGGCAAGGCTTGGAAGGCTATGGCTTTGTCTTGGAAGTGTTGTTGAAGTCCATTGAGGTTGGTGCTTTGGGATAAGGCTTTGTCTGCGTCGACATCGCTGGTGCTGAGGTCCGTTGTTCCTCCATCTTGGTCTTGATCCATGTCCTGCTCCTCCTGATTGGACGCCATTTCACTGATTCTGAATTGGAAGATTAATCTAGAGAGATTTGGAAGACTGGGGATACAAAAGATTATTTTTTTTTTTGTTGGATTGGCTTCAGTGAAATTCAAGGAAGGAGCAGGAAGGGATTTTTTAGGTGTGGTGGCTAAAACACCAAAATGCACTACAACAAATGGAATGTCATATAAATAATCATTAATTAAATACACGGATAAAAAGTGTAAAGATATCTCTACTTCAAACACTAACATCTCTCCAATGCTAAAGACATTATTCTTAATATCCTTGGATAAACTTTTTGATTAAATCTAATTTTACATAATTTACTTAAGGTTTTATAACTTCAAAAAATATAAATTAAAAATTTATATCTACCTTTAATAAAAAAGACACTGTTATTTAAATACAACTTATATTATAATATACCATTAGCTCACCAAATACTAAATCAGACTGTTATTTAAATACAACTTATATTATAATATATCATTAGCTCACAAAATACAATCTGACTGTGGTTTATCATTTTTTACTCTCTATAATACTTTTATTCTATCATATATATGAATCAATTAACTTTGAGTTTATAATATTTTGTTATCTCTTTAATAATGTTTTAATAATTCAACAAAATATATTTTTGATTAACAGAAATATATTGACATTTACTTTTTGTTTTTAAAAAGTAAACTGTCTACTTTAGATTTTTATTTACAACTATATCATGTATTGTTTTTATTTTATAAATAAGAGATAAAAAGATGTTTTTCCATAAAAAAAAATCTCATTTTATAATATAGGAGAAACATGTTATATATTTTTCGAAACTAACACCAAATATTGCCGTATGTATAAATAGTATATACAGTTATCATGCAAATAGTCTTTTATATTGTTATTAAATAAAAAACCACTGTATAATAATTTATTTAAAATATCACATATGTTTTGTAGAAAGCAATCAATCCAATAAAACAGAATCACAGTATGCCAAATTGATTAACTTAAATTGTAATTGCAAGTATTCATAATAAACTTTATGATTTAAATTGTGTGATTTTTGTACCATACTTGTAAAGTAATTTCTTTCAGCAAAGTATTTGATTTTTGGAGATTAATTTCACTTACTATTATTTAAATTTAATTAAATTTTAAGTGTATAATAATTTTGGATATTTTAAATTCAATATTTATTAATTTTTATTCCTTGATTACTAAAAATTGTTATATTTTTCAGTTAAATCCTAAGACGATGATCTGATTATTATTTTATCCATTATTTTTATGTGATAAGAAATACAATGTTTCTGTAATTAATATAAAATAATATATTAATGATTTTTTTTATCAAAAATAATAAATATTTCATCAACTGAAATAATCATTTGGTGATAATTTAAGTTACTTATCATTTTATATTAAATATAATATCATTTTAATTAACTCAAAATATCACATTTTTTTATGATGAACAATGTGATATATATGGTATATTGTTACACAATGTATGAAAAAATCAAATAAAAACAGTCATATTAAAAACACCTAAATTTATTATATACTTAAAAAAGGTAATTAAATTTTTTATTTTATAAAAGAAAACTACATTATATATATATATATATATATATATATATATATATATATATATATATATATATATATATATATATATTTTACTTTTGATACCTAAAATAAATTAAACCTTAATTATTTATTTTGTACCCTTTATATGGGTTGAGATGGTTGTATAAGAATATTAGAAAATCTGAAATGAAAAGATAATATTGTTGGTGATGAAATTGTGTGATAATTGGGAGTTGTTGTTACGTGTAGATGTAAATTTGATAAGAATCCATTATATTGTATTTATCATTATTTTGAAAGGGTAGTTAGTTGCATAGGACAATAAGCTGTAGGAGTATTAATAAGGAATTTTGTAGGGGCTGGGTGGGATCCAGGTATAAATCTCCAAGTGGAAAACTTATCTATTGTAATTTCATCAAACCTGTGAAGGAACCATGGACTGACACGTGTTACGACCTGGTCCATCTGATCTACCAATTCTCATCCATCTTATTCCTGGACCACACCAAGAAGAGGTGGTCTCCTTTTTAGACCAATCAGACAACAGAGATGATTTGAGAGGGTCTCCTAAAGTTGACCTTTCTGCCTTAATTAACTCTTTTCATTGGTATACACCATTAATTTATGCTGCATCACACACACCATCAGAAAACTAGAAAATTCAATGCAAAACACCAGGACTTAAAAGGAAAACACTGTAAAACTTTTGTTTATATTAAATTATTTTTAACTTTTTGTATAAAGTTTTACTTGTTAAATATTAAATGGTGAAATGTGTTTTTACTTTTTTAAATTTAAGTAATCTTTTTAGTTATTAAATTTTTTTTTCATTTATGAATTTTAGTTTATTTTCTTACGTTTTATACTTGTCATTAACAATGTTTATGTCAGTAATATTATAATTAACTAAATAATGACATAAAATTTCACTTTGTAATTTTTTCAACTAAAATATATTTTTAATCCTTTATTTAAGTAAAATTTCATTTTAGTTATTAACATTTAAAATGGATGGTTTTGGCCTCTCAACATTTTGATGTTATCAAATTATCAAAACAGGATAGTTGTTTGTTAACATGATGAAGACTATACTCATGCTAATATATTCTATTATACTTTTTTTTATCAATAGTAGAATTTGTATATAAATACAAGGCGTAAATGTCGGATCCAAAATCTTGTAATATTGGATTCAAAACTTCCCTTATCGCACTATTTTCTATTGAAAAAAAGGTTGTTTCACACTGTTGGATAACCATTTCAGAACTCATGTAGGGTCTCTTATACTCATAATCATGCTATGTGTCCTTTATCAAAGATTTTGAAACTAGTTTAAGAAAATTTTCCACCGTAACATAACCTAAAAAATAAAAGAATCCAGACATGTATCCTATTATAAGTGATTTCACCAAATGATACCAAAATCATCATATAGACTTTTACCAGTTCTTTAAAAATATATGTTTGAACTTTAGATTGGACAGAAACTGAAATAAAGTGAATTAAAATATAGTCATAATCAAATGAGATATATATATTTGGAAATGAAACGGATAAAAACAACATTTCACTATTTTTACATTTTATTATTATAAAATTAGAGATATTTCATTTCATATTTTGAAACCAAGACGAATAAAAAGAATTATTGACTTTTAATTCTTATATTACTTTTTTTTGAGAAGGAATAAAAATAATTATTAACTTTTAAATTTTATATTACTTTTTTTTAAAAAGGAAATTCGTATATTATTTTTCATCGCATATAAGTTATAATTGGTAAAATTTGAAGAAAATATAAAATTTCATAGATAAAAATATTACGTATTTCTTGAAAATGATAATAGGTTAACGTAAATGTTCATGTTATTAAAGTGATTTTAATTTCTTACATAAAAAAAATTATAAGTACAAATTTCTTTTCTTGATATTTACTTAATATTTAAATTCACTTTATAATTTGTCTACTCAATTATTAATTACAAGTTTGTATTAAATTTAGTTAAAATTGAATTATAATAATAAAATGATAACCACTTCTCCTATCTATTAGTTTATTTTCCACTGTTCCACTATCTTTTAATTTTTTATTATTTTTTACATCAGTTTTTTTATTATATATTTTGTATTATAATTTTTAAATATTATTAAAGGTAAAACAAGATTACTATACTCTTTCCTCTCAACAATTTTCAAGTGATAACATTACCATTTAAAAAGTAATTTAAATATATTATAACTCTTATTTAAAGTAACATACTTTGACAAATCAATATACTGCTACCCTAGTCATAATTAATGCTTCTCAAAACGCCTAATGTAATCAATAATAATAACCTTTAAATGCTAGACAAAGTTGACTTGGTGGCTTCTAGGTATTACACATCCTCTAAGTAAACATCAGTGACCATTGGTGATCAAATCATTTTCACTACTTTTCTTAGCATAGAATCTCCTATACATGGAGTCAACTTCAGTGAGATAGAATGTGCCTGGAGATAAAAGGCTAGTGTCCTTGCTTGTTACAAACTCCTTCGCACCATACCTACATTCCATTAACTTCATGGTTTCAACAAATATCTCTGGCGAAAACTGCATAAAAAACCACAAAGGTTGTGTTCGTGAGCATTCAAACAAGATGGTGAAAAAGAAATTCTAGACTATTCTGACTTAGTAAAGGAGACACAACTAAAAGATGAAAAAAAACAAAATTTTTCACAAAAACGGTGTATTTTTATCAACTTAGGAACTAGTTACTCGATTATTTTATATAAAATCAAATGTTTCTTTTTTTATGTGAAAAAATTGACGCATTAATGTATTGCAGAAGAAGCAGAGAGTAATATATTCAAAGTAAATCTTAAATATGGTAGGCACCGTGTAATACTTCTATTTTCTTAAGACTCTCAAAGGATAAAATACCTCATGCCTTGACTTCAATTTTCCAGCAACATCCATCACTTTGACAATATTTGACAAGCTAAATGGAGATTGACCTTCACGTAGTTGCAAGGAGAACATTGTGGAAGTTAAGCCACTTCCATATGAGAACAGTATCACCCTCTTATTGTCCTACAAATTGTAAAATGTAAATCTTAATCAGAAGCACGAACCTTTGTTGAAAAGATACTTACATTTAACTAAGGTAGTGTTTAGAACATTCACCAATGTGCTATGCTTGTTGTGAATAAGTGAAATAAAAGCTGCATAAAGTGACGCGGTATACATGTTGCCAACTTGTTTTGGTATCAAGGTGGTTGGTTGCACCTTTGCATCAAATTGCGGCTTTGCAACTTGCTGGGATGCCTGTAAATCAAGAATACTTTACACCATTAGCAAAAGTTTCAAATTGTCCATTTTCTTGATAGTTACATAAATGGGAAATAAAATCTTTGCCCTCCAACCAAAAAGAAAAATGAGTGACTAAGAGAAAGAGAAGAATATTATTTCACTTCCCAAACTATATTTAGAGCTCTCAGACCTTTTCTAGATCCCGACTTTGATAGCTCTCATCAACAGATAATGTTGCAAAAGGTTGCAGCTTTTCTTTGGCAATCGCATCCACAGAACTGTAATCATAACCAACTTTTAAACACTACCAATACATGAAAAATTTGAAATTGAAAAGGTTTCCAGAGATGAAAAGATAAAAAGAACCTGGGATTTTTCAAAAAGTCATTGAACACCAAACGAGCAAAACTTTTCTGAACAAGCTGCAATAACTCGAAGTATTAATATAAGCAGAGAAAAAATGCTCATGTAGGCATCAATTAAGTAGAGAAATCATGAATGATTATTATACGAAGCATTCTTAGTGAGAGGGGGATTGTGCGTTGTTAAGATATTAAGTGAGATCCTCGTAGCCATACCTTGTTATATGGAGAATGAAATACAAAGTATTCAGCATCAGAAATAGAAAATTGTTTTCCCACTAGTTTCTCATATCTGCAAAAGAGCAATGCTATAATGTGATTGGTTTAAATTTACAATTTACAAACCAAATTTCAGAAAAAAACTATATTAACACTAGAAGCTTACTTGTGACTTAAGATATTATAGCAAGAATCAAGGGCCATAAGGTAACAAGTTTGAGAAAGCTTTCCATCAACAACCTATAAAACGTAAGTCACATGGATTTATTGTAATTAGTCAAAACACAAGTAAAGAATGGACTCAGTAAAATGTCATCCCTCGTAAAACTTTCTCAAACGAAAAGAAAATTGCAATGATTTCTTTCACACTGGTGGGGAAAATGGAAGTAAGCTTTCAAACATTAAATCCCTTAGTCCTAAGTTAAGTTCTCTGACACAAAAGTACAAAGATACTAAACAGCTTACTGGATATTCACTGGCAAGATTTGGCTTGTAAAAGTCATAGGCATGAGCCATATGACTTCCTCTCAATTTGCTTTCAAAAGCAATGGGAGCATCGGGACCAATTAGCATGGCAATAGCGGCAGCTCCACCAGTAGGCCGAGCAGGTCCTTCAGCATATACCTGAGAAAGGAACTCATCATTGACAGATGCTTGAGTTGAGACTAAATTGACATCAGGGTACAACAGAATATAGGATATGCATCTGAGTTCATAACTTCTAGTTCTTAAAATAGCACATTTAAAAGGGAATGGGAAACATGTTCACTGTTACTAAATATATAGTCCAAAGACCATGACTGTGGAAGTGATCTTACAGCGCTGTCTGTGCAAACAACAAGTCCATATCGCCCATCCCATGAGTTGCTCTCCACCCAATTGGCACAATTGAACAAAGCAGCAGTTCCTCCATAGCATGCATTTGTTGAATCAACGCCCTCGATATCAGTATTTCCATATTTCTGCGTATTTCATACAAGTAAATGAATATTGTATTCAAAAAGATACAAAAGTAGATCATTTGATTAACAAAGTCATTAACAGAACCACACAATTCTGATTATTAGCAATACTTATTGTATTCGACACAGTGGAACGTTATTTAATGACATTCAAATGCAGAAGCTAGTATCCGATCTGTTATAGAACAAAAGATAAAAAGAGCCCAGATAGTTATACAACACTTCAGCCATGCTCTCTTTTAGATGATATACCCAACATTGACTACGAAACACCTCCAATCCAGCATTAAAACACTTGATTTTAAGGTTTAATCATTCCATATATTTTATATATTTGTATCAGTTAAGAATTTTTAAACTACGATTATGTGGTGAAGAAACTCAATTTTCATTAACAAAGAGAATCATCTATCCATGCAGTTCGACATTGAAAGCATACCTCAAAGATCTGCATTAGGAAAGTTTTGATGGATTTGCTTTTGTCAATCACAGTCTCACTACCTACTTCCAGCCGACCAATTTGTTTAGGATCTATCTTATACTTCTCTAGAAGGGAAGAAACTACTGTCAAACTGAAAATGCCAGAGTTAGTCCTCAACAACAAAGTCCTATTTAACATTTAACACTAAATCAAACAGAGCAATATATCAAGTTTGCTTTGGTGGGTACGTCTAGTATTTATACATGTAGTACGATGAAAACACAAAAATATAAGACTACAGAAGATTAAAAAATTTCATGGCATTAAATATTTCCTTTGTATAATGCAATGAACTCATCTCCTTTATACAGTTATGAATGGTTTATGATAAAAATAAAAGGGTCCAAACATTCATTTTTCCTGAAAACTTTTGGGAAGACTTTCATCGTCGATAGGATTTACCAGAACACTAATTCACATTCTCAGTTTCTGTAACTGACTCCACATGCCACAATAAGTTACTTCAATTCACCATTTACAGAAATCTGAGCAACGAGACCCTAAGCAATTCACACACATATAAACATAAGATGCAAGCAGAGGCAGAAAGAGGGCACGGGTATGCGATGGCTTCCCAACCGGAGCCGGCTCAAGGTCTAAGTAGATAAAGCTTTTGCTTAAGCCCTCTAAGAGAAAAAGACTCAAAAAATTTGTTTTTTACTACTAATTACTTTAAATCTCCAAAAAAAAGGTCTCAAACTTTTTTTAGTACTAATGGCTTTATGTCTCAAAAATCTGAGTTCCTTTAGGTCTTATTCCTACGTTTGTTTTAGCCCTCCCCAGATGCTGCTTGTTCCCAACTGTGCATGTATATTTCTTCATGTCATTATTGTTATACATGTTTATCGTGTCTCTCCTCACATTAAATCTCTTACTGAGGAAGCTTCAATAGTGATTATATACAATGGCAAGTCCAAACAGAATAAGCATCTAATATCTATACTATAGGCAGAATATAAACTATAAAGATTATAAAACCCAAAGCAGAAACCTCATCGAAATGACATCTTCTACTTCTGTACAAAACGCCATGCAATCTTGACCAAGTCCAATAGTGTATTTCCCTTTACTGGCACCATCATGAGTCTCCAGCACTTCCTGCACAAGTGAAGAAGTGAAAACATTACTATAAAGGAAACAGACAAAAAGTGTGGAGAACTTCAATTTACATCAGCAAGATAACAAAACAAATGGATGCGTATCGTATAAGCCATAATAATCTACAACAACAAGTCCTGTTCTTTCCCTTCCCTTCTGCTGCCGACAAATGGAGAACCGAACACGCCATAATTTGGATTACGATACAATTTAAGAAGATCTCACGATTTTTCCCGCAGAAAACAGAGTTATGTTATGTGAGTCACAGAACACAATATATGAAAACTAGAAATCATGGCTCAGTAAGGCCCAGTCCTTTTCAATAGTGATAAGAAAAACGCATAACAATTTTGTGAGGCCCTTGTGCAATTGGCTACTGAAAACTACAAACAACTAACGTTCATGAGATGATCTTCATTATTCAATCATGAGCAAAAATCGGTAAACAAAATTAATTCCTGTACTGAACTTCTGTGACAGTTTCCTTATTATTCGTTAATCGTGAGAAAACAAACACGCGCGTGATGAGTTGTGTGTAAATGATGGGATTAAGGAAAATATAAAAGTGAAATTAAGATTGAAATATAGAAGCGTTTACCTGTTGAATACAAGTAGGAGGGAAATAGATGTCAATAGCGAGAATCCCCACATTCTTTGCCATCGCAGTTAGTAACGTTTCCGAGAAAAAGAGAGAAAGAGAAGGATGGGTTGGATGAAGAGCCTTACGTGCAAATATATTTATATACAGGTGGAAGAAGTAAAAGTAAGCAGCTAGCAGCAACGAGATGGTTTTGTCGTGTTGTTTCTTACGTCGGAAAGTTTGAAGGTAGAGAGAGGAAGTTAGGTCGCAACAAATGTAGAACTGGCTGTTTTGCTTCAATAATCTCACCCTTGTGTTTCCCTCTAATTACCGGGTCTTGCCATTCCTCCGCGAGAACCTCACAACTCCTTTCTTCCATACACATGTTCCAACGTATAACCACATTCTAAATGTTTTTTTCTTTTATTTATTAGAGCTGTCCATTGGACGGAATTTTTTTCATTTTCGCATGACATTTTGTATTAATATATTCATTAAAATGTAAGTAAAAATATTAAAATTTAATATTTTTGAATGATGAAAAGTTAATCAAACACATTTTAAAACAGGCCTAAAAATATTTTTTGAATTATATTTTATTAATATGATAAATATGTAATTTTAAAAAATAAAAATAGCGTTAACAGGACAATAAATTATTATCTTTAAATCTAAACTATGTGTCTTGTTACATTGAAGGACATAATAAAAAATTCACCAACCATTTCATTTGTAGTTTGGTGGGAGAGGGTATATAAACAGTCTCAAACTGTGCTTCTTCTACGTCATCATTGTCCTCGCAAAAATATTTTCTGTCTCTCTCTTTCGCAATCACGCTAATTTTGATCCTCCAAAGGCTACGTATTATCTTGAGAAAAATTAATGAATTGAATTCTAGTATTCTGAAATGAGTTACTATAAAAGCATTGGATTTTAACGGTATAATAATTTAAATAAATCTAATCTAACTATATTATATTGTAATCTTCTTTAAATTATTTTTGAGTTATTTAAACCATGTTAGTTGATTAAACTGTTATGAATATATATTTCATCTTCAAAATATGTTTTACAAAGTCATAAACTATAAATCAATGTAGTTAAAAAAGATCCATTTATAGGTAACTCATTTTTTAAATTAAATTAATATAGCAATTTAATTTAACTTTATGACTGTTTTACAGTTCAATTTAGTTACATTAATCACAAAACAAATCCAAATACATAAATTCAACAATATAAATCGTCTAACCCAAAAATTCAACAAACTTTTAAAATGAGCTAAATATTATTCACATGCAAGGATCCCGACTCAGAACATTCATTGTATACAAGTCAAATCGAAATTTTAAAACTCTTCTATCACTTCAAAACTTTGTAATCATCAAATATCCCATATATACTTAATTGCACAAAAAAAATCCTTTTTTTCTCAAACAAATCCTACATGCATGCACTTTTCCGTAGATGATGAAGAGAAAGAAATAGAATTTATAGAAAGAAGTATATGTTTACATCTAGAAAGAACTTATAATTTCTTATTGCTCACTATAACTTTATATTGTGAATTCACTCTGACAAGAGAAAGGTGAAGAGAATCTAGTCCTCTATTAGTTGGGTGGATATGAAGAAAGAAGAAAAATAAACAAATTTTTGGCAAAGTCTTGCAATAAAAAATTTAATCAAATTTTCTATTTGGAGCTCCACTCTTAATAAACTCACCTCTATTACTATTACGATTGAATGGAAAACTCAAAATTTTGAGGTTTAAGTCAATAAATAAGTTATATCTCTTAGAATTTTATTAAAATAAAAAAGTTTCACCATTGAAAAATAGAATTTTAATGAAAATTAAAAATCTCTCATAACAACCACTGAGAAATAGAATTTTAATGACGATTAAAAATATTTCATAATAATGATTTTAAAATGGTCATTGTTCGGACGGTCATTAAAACTAACGATTTTTAGTGATGGATATATATAGAATCATCATTGTATGTGTTCATCGTCATTAGATTTTTAATGATGGATGTGTATACAATCATCATTTTATGATCAAAGTTGTAAATAGAGCCATCGAATTGTATATTATATGCTAATAGTTTCATTAAGCATAGTTATTGTAAGGTAAATAGTATAATGGTTAAAAATTAACTATAGCATATGATGCATAAAACAACGATAAAAAACAATTCTTATTAGATAAAATTGTCGGCGATCAATTTTTTTATTATAGTCTCTTTATAACCGTTGTTATATGACATCCTTAGAGAATATATATATATGAATGAAATATAAATGTGAATTTGTTATATTAAAGTAATTTAAAAGTATAAATCATAAAAATGTGTTTGTTAACAAAAACTTGTTAGAAATACTTTTACACATTACTGTAAAAATCACACTTTATGACGTACAAAAATAATCTACTATAACGTATAAATTGGGGACATAGTTCTGGGCCTTATAGTAGGTCTGCGCATTTTATGACGTAGCAGAAATTTACGTCATAAGTCATAATAGCTTGAACATATTATGACGTAAATTTTATAACCAGTCATAATATGCACAATTTATTATGACAAATTTTCATTTATCAGTTATAATATGACAAAACATATTATGACGTAAATTTATTTACCTGTTATAATATGTAGTGTATTATGACGTAAATATTTTTACCAATCATAATATGTTGAATGTATTATGACATACAATTTTTCACCTATCATAATATTATTCTATAAATTAGTTTTATGAATCAACCTATTATATATATATATATATATATATATATATATATATATATATATATATATATATATATGAATGCATAATATTATTCTACAAGTTAGTTTTATGAATTAAATTAAATTTAAGTTCACTTTTTTCAAATGCTAACCGAATAATTTGAAACATTTTATAGCAAAATATTAGACTTTGTGTCACTTACTATTAGTTTCCATAATTCTACATGAGATATTCAATCTTAAATATTAAGAGATGTAATGAAGAACTTACATTGTATAGAAATAATTTCAAATTATAAATAAATATAAATTTTATTTTACAAGTTAATTTTATTTAAATAAGTTAAATTTAAAATTTGTTTTCTTTAAACAATTAATAGATAAAAATAACCATATAAAATGATTATATACATTACAAAACAATTCAAAATACATACAAAAGAATGAAAATAAAAGATGTCTAACAAAAACACATATATACATATCTTCACTATTATTTCACTATCATTGTAACTACAAAAAAGAAGGACATTACGGACGGCCGAAGTCCATCGAAAATAGCCAAAAAGCCGTCGGTAATGCCCATTATCGACGGATTAGCGACGACCAATTGGTCGTCGTTAAATTGTTTGTCGTTAAATTACCGAAAGGCAAAGGTCTTTGGTAAGAATCAAGCAGGATTAAAGGGTAAAGAATCACTGAACTACATTTAAAATCATTAGCAAATTGTAATACAATTGGTAATGCGATGAACTCTGT
Organism: Vigna angularis; assembly: GCF_016808095.1. Taxonomy (NCBI): domain Eukaryota; kingdom Viridiplantae; phylum Streptophyta; class Magnoliopsida; order Fabales; family Fabaceae; genus Vigna; species Vigna angularis. The sequence continues at coordinate 14,369,225 of NC_068970.1, read as the reverse complement.
AATTTCCTTTCAAGTTAAATCATTTTCCGGAACATATCTCTTGAAGAAGGTATTAATGAATGTAATCTTTTGTCATTCAACAAAGAACAAAGTACAGAAGAAAAAAGGCTATGAATTATAAAATCTAACTGTAAATAGAAAGCTCTTATGAATAAGAAAGCTCTTTTGTCATTTACATTCTTGGCAATCTTCAAAAGAAATTCGACGAAGAATGAATAAGAAAATAGGAAGACTTCAATCTCGTGAAATTGAGTGAGAATACCAAACAGGGATTGTCCAACTTGGCAAACTCGTAGCTGGTTATGTATGGGCTGCTTTAAATGAAACAATTGACAACGTTTGTGGAACTGTAAAACTAGTAGCAATAACATTCCCCCTGCTCCATAAAAGTGGTATATAACATAATCAGTAGATAGAACTAAAAGTTCTTTTTTTTCAGCGCCATTTTCACTAAACATATTATATAAAACGAGGGAAGAAAAAAAGAAAGAAAGGGCTTGATTACTTGGAAATGTAGCTCCTCCAACAAGGTCTATTTGGAAGTTAGGAGGTAGAAAACGCATCTCTGATCTTTTCAAATAAGCCAATTCTTCAAGAACAATCGCTGCAGTAACCATAATACCAAAAAGGAACCCATAGCCTATCTTCCAATCACTTCCTGTTGGTGTATACTGTGAAGGAACCGCAATTTGTAATAAGAGGAATTAACAAAGTTAAGGAAATAAAAAACCAGTATATATAAATGGGACACTCGAATAAATAAAATAAAAAATAAATATTTATTGTTTTATGAAAATATGCAAGTTTGACTATTAACCTTATATATGAAATAAATTTAAGTATTAGCAATATATAAATAAAATAACTATGAAATAACAATACAATAAAATATCATGTCGTAATTGTAATTAATAAAAAAAATTATATTTGGATTCCTTTAGCAAAGGGAAAACAAAATTACAACTGTCAAAGAACACCAAACACAACATGATAAATTTTCAATTTAATAAATAGTCTTTATTTTGAATCTAATTATATATGGATTTGATTTAATTATATATTGATTTGAGTTAAATATAGCATTCAAAAAATAGAAAGAACATTGCATTGATGTTGGATGATCATGCATAACACAGTTAAATAATTGCATCCCCAAAAACTATGTTAATGGCCGCAAATATGAGTGCCAACCTTACCTTAATTAACTTATTTTTCTTAATTCCTTTTGCTATCATAATTTATATAGAAAATTATCTAGGCAAGGTTAGATATGGATCAGTAACGAACCTGAAGAATAGTTAGTACAAGGGCAAAAATGCCTATGCCTCTATGATCTAGCATTTAAGGGATCCTTGTGCCTGAAATGTCTAGCAATAACGTATTCCCTCCTTCAACAAAATCAAGTTTCAAGTTTCAAGATCCCAGTTGAAAAACACAATTAGGATTGGTCATCAATAACACTCTTCAACAATTACAACACACACATTAACCGAACCAAAATTATATAATCTCTCCAATGGTCATCTCGAACTCCAACCGAAATTGGAGTTTCAAACTCACAATTATCACAATATAATCAGCAAAATATATGTTTACATAGAGGATCTGGTAGAAGACTTTCTCCATTAGCAATTATACTGGAGAAGAATAGCAAGAGAAATTGAATTTCTTTATATATATATATATATATATATATATATATTGTAAGTTTCTTTCAATTTGTCATTTTTAGAGTTTATTATAGTGAAGCTAGTTGATCAGAGCAGAATTCTGGTCTAATTTAGCACTAAAAAAGCGATGCAAGATAAAAAAAAGAAAAGACAGAGCACCACATTATAGCAAAGGCGCTTGGGCACCTCGAGGCTCCCTCCGGATCTCCCTCACCACGTCGTCACCTTCGTCTTCCTCCTCCTGTGCCGCCTCTTCCTCAAGGCGGAGCCTGCTCAACGGGCACGACGCGTGGAGGTCGAGCCACGGCGTGATGCAACTGGCATGGTAGAGGTGTTTGTAGGGCAACTGTTTGGCCTCGGCGTCAAAGAGGGAAATTTGGTCTTTGCACACAGTGCAGAAAACGACGCCATTGGGGTCGAGCGCGGAAAGGAGCGAGGGTGTGACATTGACGGAGGGGAAAGGGCAGGGTTTGGCGGGGAGGGGCTTGGGGGAGAGGAGTAAGAGTGCGTCATGGAAAACGACGCCAAAGAAGGGTGATTCGACATTGTTTTGGGAGAAGGGAGAGGCCATTAGTTCGAGGAAGGAGGTGTAGCAGTGGAGACAGAGGAAAGGCGAGGGAAGGAGCGTGAGGGACACGCTCATATCGCATTCGTGGCACCAGTAGGTCTTCGCTTCTGGCTCTGCCGTTGTCTCCATCAGAGGTGTTTCCCTCTGCGAATGATTGTGAACTTAATAGGGAGGCACCCTCTTAGATTGCACGAACACGCTCAACCACCGGAAATGCTCGCGCTCTTCACAACACTGCTATGCCAACAGAAGATGGAAGGGACTGATGATGTGCAAACAAAAGGGAACCAAACGAAGGAGGAGAAATTTGGAGGTACCCTCAAATGCCCTCAGATTTCAATTTCGGGAAAGAGAAGAGAGAAATTTGGGGGAAAGGAACTGCTGAAATTGCAAATGAGCGAGAGAATACCAAAATTTTGGTTAAGTCATCGTGTACAATACCGAAGGCTCGTATCCGCTAGTATATTACGACAGACGCAAATTACCGAAGAACATCTGACCGTCGATAATTATCCACCGCTAATACGCGTGTTTCTTGTAGGAGTGATCCTAGTTCACGTTATGTGCGAACATACAATATTGCATCTACAAAACACTAATAAACACATGACAAATTAGTAAAAAATAAATCAATATGGTAAAGAAAACGTGTTTTTTAAGAGAGATGATATTTATTGTAATACATATAAATATCATTTATTCTAATTAAAAATTTATTCATATTTTGATTAAAATAATTTAATAACCAATATAAATTAAGAGAAATAAACATTAAAATTACAAAACACAACATTTATGAACATCATATATTATTTAAGGATTTAAAATGCTAAACTAGTAAAATATATTATTTCAAAAGTGAACTATCGTTTAAATAAAATTCATTCGCTTGAGTAATACTTTACAGTAAAACTCGCATATGAGGAATTTTTGAGCAAGAGACTTTTTCATTTGTTTCTAGATAATATATATATATATATATATATATATATATATATATATATATATATATATATATATATATATGGGGTTTGCTAACGCGCGTACGCCTGTTTTTTAGTTGGTACGTTTTAGCAATGTGTACCGGGTTTTAGTAGACAAAAATATCCTTATATATCAATGAATTCTAAGTTTTAAAGTTAAGGGTATTTTAATAATTTTCATTCTCAAAACTAAAAAAAAAAATAAACCCAAATCCTTACTCACCTCTCTCATTCCTGTCAACCCTTACTTTTTTCATCTTTTTCAATCCAATCTTTTCTCTGTCATCTCATTGAAAAAATCAAAAATTTCTCTCAACCTTTTCTCTTTCAGCTTTCTCACTCCAATCTTTTCTCTGTCATCCCTACTGTAGCCCCAATTGGAAAAATTAAAAACACTTGGTGTTGAACAATCTTACAAAAATTGATTTTATAATGAGTTTTCATCTTATAATTTTTGTCTTATCTAATTTTATCCAATTTTCACAAGCATAAAGGAATTGGTAATTGACCTGGAAAAAATCAGAAATACTCGTTGTTAAACAATTTCTTACAAAATGATTTTATAATGAGTTTTTATTTTGTGATTTTTGTCTTATATAATTTTATCTAATTTTCACAAGGATAATGACATCAAAGTAATTGATAATTGGCCTTGAAAAAATCAGAAACACTCATTGTTAAATAATTTCTTACAAAAAATGACTTTATAATGAGTTTTCATTTTATAATTTTTGTCGTATATTATCTAATTTTCACAAGCATAATGACATCCAAAAGAATTGGTAATTGGCCTGGAGGATTTTCTTAGAGATGGTGATTCAGCAGATGATGAAATTAGAGAGGTTAGTGAAGATGGTGAAATTGAAGAGATCTTGAATGAACCTTTGCCTGAAGGTGAATATGTTAATGACTCAACTCTTTACAAAGGCAAATTGTTTAAAGGCAAATGTTTCTGATTTTTTCAATTGGAAGTACAGTAGGGATGACAGAGAAAAGGTTGGAGTGAAAAAGATGAAAGAGAAAGGGTTGAGAGGAATGAGAGAGGTGAGTAAGGATTTGGGGGTTTCTTTTTTTTTTTTTTAGTTTTGAGAATGAAAATTATTAAAATACCCTTAACCTTAAAACTTAGAATTCATGATATATAAGGATATTTTTGTCTACTAAAACCCGGTACACATTACTAAAACGTACCAACTGAAAAACAGGCGTACGCGCGTTAGCAAACCCCTATATATATATTCACCTAAAAATGTGACCTGTATCTTAAAATATATTAATTTCAAAAGATGATAGATGTATAAAGGCAAAAAAAAAAAACAAAAACAAGAAACAAATCTCAATTCCATATTTAAGTTTCAATGACAAAGCAATATAACACCTTTTATTCCTGTGACCAAATTACTTAAATTAAATAAATGAACCACCACCAATACAATTAAATTAATGGGGGTAAAAAATATTGTAACTAATTCACCTAAATTAATTAAATGAACAACTACCGAACTAACTTGATGTTTGTCGAGTTTAAAAAATAATTACAATCCGAATATTAACGAGTTAGTAACTTTTAAACAGAGAGATCAAGTTACATTAGCACGAGTATCACACATTCTCAATAGTTTCTAAAATATATTTATACTGAATTAACTGTTAAATTATACTTAGATGTTTTTTATCGTTCTTTATAATAAAAAATAAATGTACATATATTTTTTTCTTAATTGTAACAAACATAAATTACGTTTTTCTTGAGTATATTTAAACTTATAATAAATAATTGAAATTATGATACAAAGTTGTTTTTAAATATTTACACTTTCCTTATGTAAATATTTAAATGTAACTTAGAAATATTGATAAAAAAAGAGTGAAATAGTTAAATAGATAGAGTATATACATAAAGATTAAAGACAGTGTAGTTTAAAAAATCATTTTGGTTCAAAAATAATACGTCAAATTCATATTCACATAAAAAAGAGAAACAGTATTAAAAGTGGTCCATTTTTTCTTACAAGGAGAGTCATTGATCTATGGGAAGTGTATATGTATGCATATATTACGTTTATCATCACCTAAAGTTGAAATCCTTGGTTACATGAAATATCATATATTTAAACTTCCTTGCAATTTTTTAACCTCTTGTATTTGGTGGACCTGTTAATGTGATTTATGACAAATGTCCTTTATGATCCATGGATCAACTTTCATTTCTTTTTATATTAAGTTTATTACCATTGAGCTCTGAAAAGCCTGACTTTAATTTTGTAATCCACATAAAAATGTATTAACCTTAACTATTCCACTATAATATAAAAATGAAATTTTAATTAATTTTTAAATATTTTCAATAATTTTTAAATATTCTAAATTATAAATTAATTCTTAAATATTTGACATTAATGGAAAGTTAGTTCTTAATTAATTTCTATTATTTTTAATTTAATAAAAAATTAGAGTCAAACCTAACTTGTTTAGACATAACTCGATTCAATCTTATATGATTTGGATTCAACTTAACTAAACGTTTTCTAATTTGAGTCTAACCTGATCTAATCCAACATGATTAAGTATGAACTCAATATTGATCAACTCAATATATACTTAGCTTGACGAAACATGAGTTCGACCCAAATTAACCAAGCATGACTTGGACTAAATGTAGCCTGACTCGTCTTGACTTGGGTTAGGCTTGACCTAATATAACATGGTCTTACCTGGGTCATACCTAGGCTAATATGAGCTCAATCTGACCTACACTCAACACTCGTATTGATTTAGGTAAGATCCAACCCAAGCTACTTTGGTCTAATTCAATCCAACTTGATTTAGGTTCAATCCAACCCAACTTTACATGATTGGATCCAACATAACCTTACATTTCTTTGTTTGAGCCCAACCTAAACTAGGTGCCCAACCTAAACTAAGTAAAACTTGTCTTGGGCTTGACTCAACTCAGTTTTACTTAGGCTCGCTAACTTGGCATCATAATAGTTCAACCAACTTAAACTGATTAGGTTGATCTAACCTAAACTAAGACTTAACAAACTTAACTGGGCTTAATTAGGGCCCAAGTGGGTTAGACCTGTCTCAGTCCAAGTAACATTGACCGATCTAGCTCGGACTAACCAAGACATAAATCAATTTAGTACAACGTGGACCCAACTCAACTTAGCTTGACCTAGACTTGAAATAATCTAAACGCAAATCGACCTTAGCCTAACCTAACTTGCTTCATATGGTCTTAACCCAACCTAACTTAACATGAGCTCTACAAGATTATCCCCACATTAACCTAGGCCTTACTTAGCTTGACTAGGGCCTAATCTAACTTGATATTACCTAGGCATGACTCGCCTTAACCTCATCTAGACTTAGCCTAATATGGGTCAAACCTAACTTAATTTACTTAAAACAAGCTTGCCTTAGTCTAACTTGAGTTGGTCCAAGCTAAAGTTGGCTCAACATGAATTTAGCTCAAATTAGGCTTGGCTCAACTTGAATCAACATGACTCGTGTCTGATAAACTGACCTTGACTTGGACTTAGCTTGTCATGAGTTTATTTAGACCTAGCCTAACTCTGTTTGTCTTATATGTGACCCAACTATAAGTTATGTCCATCTTGACCTGCTTAATATGGTCTTAATCTAGCTTGACCTGACCTAACACATCTTAACCAACTTGAGATGATTTTGTGTTGAGTCTAATTCGACCCTACCTATACTAACTTGTGTTTGGATTTTGATTAAATAATTTTTTTCTTTGAGAACAAATACCTTTTTAGATAGATATTTGTTTTTCATTTTTATTCTTATTTTGAGACTTTTATATATATATATATATATATATATATGTATAGGTTTGTGTGCGTTATGTTTTATGATATTAATAAACATATAATATTAAAAAAGATTTCAACTATAATGTTAATGTTAAGATACATAAAGAATATATTCATAATTATTAGTCATTATTAGAATGTATATATTTTGTGTATAAATGTGGAATTTTTTTTGTTAGTTGATATTAATAAGTTTAAAAGATTGTTTTCATTTAATAATATTATTTTTATATTATTATTTTGAAATTCATTGAGATATATTAAGGGTGTAAATAGTGTTGTACTAACGGTAGAAACAACAAGTTTGTATATAGGAATGAAATTTTAAATTTTCGATGTTAAAATATTTCTTTTAGTAAAAGTAAGATATAGTCAAATAAATTGTGAAATGATACTTTTAGGAGCATGTATTTATGTAAAGACTTAGAACACAATTTATTTTATGTCATATATTCAAGCATTTAAAATAAATGTATTTGAAAATAAAATATAATGAAGTACATTGTAAATAAAATATAAATGTAATTAATAGAATTTATTTTATTTCATATATTTCATTTAGGATTATTTATTTTTTTACATACATAAAAAGTAATATAAAGATATGCATATATATATATATATATATATATATATATATATATATATATATATATATATATATAAAGTCTTATGTGTATGGTTTTTTTTTTGTTATATGCATATTTGCCTAAAAATATAAAATATAAGTAAAAATTGTTTAAATTTAAGCAATAATATTCAAGAAAAAAAAACAGTATAAGATACCCGATGAAAAATAAAGGTCGCGTAATTTATAGATTCTAAAAATTCTCTAGAGATACATTTATTGTACAAAACTTTAGTACAAAACATTACTCTAAAATAATGTAACGATAAAAATGTTAAGCAATGAGAGAAATAAGGAAATGAAACAATAGGAAGGAAGAAATTCATACTTCAACAGTCTTTTGATTTAGAGCTATGTATCTCCATTTCTCTTTCTCCACAAAGTCTGCATCCAGGAACCTAGAAAGAAAAGCCCATAGTCTGTAAATATCTTCAAAGTTTGTCAAGAGACCCAGTGCAGCAGTCACAACATATATCCCAGATTCATGGCTACGTGTCTTCTTCGACATCCCCAACCCTTCAACCTCACAAACTCTCTCCTCTTCATTTTTGTCATAGAACCTTATATTTCTCAAAAATGAGCTGTTTAAACATATGTTCTTCCTATCAGCTAGCTTCTGCACAAGTGCAGGATCGATTTTTTCCCCTTTCCAGTCAAATATATTAAATGCCACAGCAGGTCCACGGAAAGAACTTATCTTAGGCCCATAGACCCTAATTAGGGAAAGCTTATTTTCATGATGCGGATGTTTAAGACTCATCAGAGCATTAACCAGCCAATTGACCAGATACTTGGTCCTGTTACTGATCAGTAATAAACCCACTGAGTCTGCATGGTCTAATCCTCTACATTGAATCTCTGAGCTTTCATTTTTAGTACCTAATCTGTTTCTATCCGTGGATGAGTCAAAGGGTGTGCTTAACTCTTCAATTTCTGAGGTTGATGATGGCCCTTCTTGCAGATGAGCCGTTTCAGTTTCAATCACTACTTGTTCAGCCTCAGGTTTAGATGCTGGGACAAGGCTTATGATTCCTATGTTTGTGGCATTGCAAGGATCTTTCAAAGCAGACACACTAGATTTTTTAACAAATAAGCACCCAACACCCGAGGGGTTTTCACCAAAAACTTTGTAAAAGGAGCAAACCATAAAATCAGGCTTAAAAAGTAACATACCCAAGGTGTCCATTTCCTTAGGTTTCAATGCACACACATCAAGCAAGACGCACCACCCATTTTCCTGAGCCGTGGACATCCAACCGTAGGAATATGGTGTTCCGGTTACCCTTGAATGAAGTGGGAAAACAAATAAACCACCCTTTCTCTTATCCCTTTTATTCATGACCATCTTCTTTAGCTTCCTCCTCTGGATTCCGAGATTGGGCCAGGAGAATTCCGATGACAAGACACGCACCCCTTGCTTCTTGCAACTCTCAATCATCACATCCAATGCCTCGCTGCTGTGGTCATACACTGTGAGGAGGCGTCTATTGGATTGAAATTGGAAAGAATCGGCAACAATTTTAAAAGCAGATACCTCATTGGCAATGAAAACCAGGGTGTACTCAGCTTCAGAGAGATTCATGAAAGACATGATTCTCTTTCTGATTCTGGCTTCCAGTTCTGACTGGTGCCCACCGTAGAGAACCTGGGACTGCAAGTTCACCGACCTGTAGGATACATCAAAGAAGGAGGCGTCTGGTGTAAAGTGCGAGAATGATGAGGATGAAGAAGAAGAAACAATGGAAGCATTGGGGCAAGGTCTCTGTTGCTGAGCGTAGGAGAAAAGGCCATATCCAGTGTAATCGAAGCAGGCGTTGGAGTGGTTCAAGTGATGGTATTCTTGGGCTCGAATTTGATCAACCTGAGAAGTAGCAGAAAAGTGAGGGAATGCTTTGGTGAAGCTGATGTATGAGTCGTGCAGAGATGGAAGGGAGTCGGGGTTGGTGAATTGTGTGTGAGGGTGAAGGCTAGAGGATGTGGCTGCGGCGAAGTCATCGTGTGATGAAGTTACATTGTTGACTTTAGGCTTATGGGTCCTCTCGGAGGCAAGAAATGGAGAAGGAAAGCAGCCATTAAAGCAGGGTTGTGAGGCTGCTGGTTCAGCACGAGATGAGTGCATTTTGGGTGTTTGGACTCGGTCTTCCCCTCAAATTTCAAAACATTGACTTAGGAGTTTTGTTTTAAATGTAAATGGCTAAATAGTTGATGGTCGTTCAACCACCAAATAGTTAACGTTTTCTGGTTGTGTCAGGGAAAGGTTTTAGGTCATACAATGTAGGGTTGACTATGCTTATGAGAATACTGATTTCTTAACCAACAAAGTTGAGAAGTTCGTGACACATTTATTACAGAAGATGGTGTACTAGATATGTTGATTAATGTGGTTAGAGATTACCGGTGAAGATCGTTGTCCAGGACAGCTGCGTCTGGAAGGGGCTGGTCCATAATTGTGTGGTGAGATCATCACAAGGACCTTACCATCTGAGCCATCTTAGTCAAGATGAAAAGTGTTTGTTAAGAGGGTAAAAAAACAACCAAGGTTAAGGACAGAGGGTGGGTTTTGGATTTGTTTTCACAGTAAATTAGCACCCAGCAGTCAGCACAATCATCAATCGTTCAGGGGCTAGTGCTTTGAGAAAATGACAGTTTTTTTTACTGCTTCTCATAAATTATTTATATACTCTTTAAAGCAGCTTTAATACGTTTTTTATCCTTTAAAATTAAAGAAATTTCGTTATATAAATCATTCTTTTCAATTCCAATCAACTCAACGAACATAAAAAATCTTTATAATCACGTAATTTTTAAATAATTACTTTTTTTTGTTATATGAATATACAACTTCCATTTTATTAATTTTTTATAGACATTTTTTGTTTTAAAATAATTTAGACAATTTTATTAGCTAATTAAATTAAAACATTAAAACTTTTTCATATTTTTTTACAATATTCATATATATTTTTAATAAATAAAATTTACATTTATAATGTTAAGAAATAGATTATTAGAAAAGACTTCAAATAAATAATAATTTTATACAAGGAAAGTATAACAAATTTATAAATTAAAAAAAAAATACAATTCTTTGTTTACTTCATTAGCCATATTATTTAAAAAAACTACATCTCAAAATAAAAAGGTTAACTATTTAAAAATTTTAAAAACATAAAAAATTTGAAAATATAAACTAATCAAATACTTGAAAAAAAACAATTAAAAATAAAAGTATGTTTATATACAAATTAAAAAAACAAAAATAAAAAATAAAAATAAAAAGAAGTGATAGAATGAAAGAATTGAAAATTTTAATAAAAGAGAAGTCATGCTCTTAAAAATGAAAAAGATGCCGTAAAATTTGAGGGAAGAAAAAGTAAAAAGTGCATTAAAATTGAAAAAGGAAAACTCGTATACGCAAAATACTACTTCTATACAAATAGAAGAACGTTAAAAGAAATTTAAAGTCTACAAAATAGAAAAACGTTAAATAAAAAATTTAAGGACATGATTTCTGCATAAAAGTAGTTAAGCACTTGCACCATTTCAGAGCATATATTTTTTTTAAAAATTAAACCAAAGTCATTACAAGATGACTTTATTTCAATGAAAATATATAAATTGGTTTTTCTACTGCACGACTAGTATATCTTTATTTTTGAAAAACTTTTAGTAAAATTATATATACTGGTTCTACAATTTTAATTAAGTGTAATTAATATTAATTAAAATTATGATTGATTGACATAACTTCAATTTACACAAAAATGGTTATGTGATTCCATAATTTCATTTTTCAAATAATTTCATTTTTCAAATGTCAAAAATCGTCTGATAAAATAATGACTTTTTCACACTTGTACCAATTTGTCATAACTTATCTTTGCATCTAATTTAAAAAAAAACTTACATCCATAATTTTAAGTTTATTGATAAAGAATAATGATACTTTAACAACATTTTATTAATAACATTTTAATATTATCTATGTGTCATCTTGTTATTGATCTAAAATTATTTCACAATGAATAATAATAATCATAAATACTAACATGAACCAATCACATAATAATAATAATCATAAATATCAATATGGACTAATATAATGACACCTAGCTAGTGTTAAAATATTGTCAAAAAAAATATTATTAAAAGTATAATTTGATAAATATTGGTAAAAAAAAGCATGGTATCACGTGGCACAGTAGATTATCTTTTCCACAAGAACATGTGAAGCAGTGGATTATCTTGTCCCTTTTTTGTGGCAGTCAACAAGTAGAATCAATGGATGAGCACCGACGTCGTTCTTTTTATGAATGTACCATTTTGTGCTTGGACCCGCCACTTTGACTACATGTATTATAATTAATTTATTTTTATTCATTTTCCATAAATAAAACTCGATTTGCCTTTAAAAAATTTGTCCAACAAAATTTATCTGCAAATTTAATTATATTTTAAAAATGGAAAGACATTATTTTTCAAAATATTAAAAAACATAACTTTATAATTGTAAAATTCACTACTGGTTAATATAATAATACGTTTTCTTTTAATTTAAAAGATATTTTTAAACTTATAATGTAGTAAAAATTGTTGATACGACAACTTATAATGTTAGTATAAGTGTGAAGAAAGATGTAAATTACAAATGATGCAGTTGATTTAGTTATTTTTTGTATTGTAGTTTGGATGTTACATTGTAACGCACTGACTAGGTTATCTCACAATTATATAAAAAATATAAGTAATTGAAAACTCTCTAATACCACCTTTTAACACAATATACCAAAAAGTTATATATCTCGTTTCAAAATATCAAATTGATAAACCAACCAAAAATTAGTTTTGTTTGCTTAGAAGAAACTTGACACGGAAAGATTTTTGAAGGATAAGTGATTTATTGGTCCTAACAATATACAACGTAATAAAGAAACTAGTTTGAGAAACTTATTAGTTGGAAAGAAGTTCGACTAAGAAAAAGATTTTCAGAAAAAAAATTAAATCATCTAAAAAAGTTCTTGACACCTGCTGGTCAAGACTAGATTGTTGTATGAGATCTTCCAAATGTTTCAGATCTACCATGACTAAGGAAGCTCATTTCCCTCACGAGAGAAAACATTGTGTCCCTAACAACCACCTTCATGATCCAAAGGTAAAGTTTTCACCAAGCTTTAGTAGCTCAAGGTAGCGATGGCAAGTGAAGACAACCAACCAAAATTGAGACTTAAAAGCTCGAGGATAGTTATGAAAAGAGTATTCTCAACATAGAGGAATCATTTACTACCAAAGCACACTCGTGCATGACTTATACATCATGCATCTAACTGGCAATATAATGAACTCAACGGCTCCACGCTTGAGTCTTAATAATATATAAACATCTTTACAACTAATATTCACATTTTATTCTTTCATTCTTCTTTTATGATTAACATAACAAGGCTCATAACCTATTTTTTATTTGTCTTTCTCTCTAAGTGGCATCTTGCTAGAGAATGACAATAGGATAAGATTAACAATTAAATGCGAACACCATAGTACAATATCTTACATACTAAAGAAGTGATTTAAAGCTCGAGCAGAGAATATGCTTGGTTGAGAAGCTCGCCCAACATAAAGCTTTCCAAGTGACACAAGTCATCAAGTTAATAAAACAAAATAGCAAAAGAAACATTGAGTTATTCCATTTGAAATAAAGCATGAGACCGAGTACAAGAGAAACTTGGAATTCCAATATCCAAGTACAAAAGCAAGAGCAACTCTCGACATTACAATATCTAAGTACAAGAGTTATAAAATTGATATTCTCTTAATCTGGAACAACATTGACCTCAAAGTCAATAACCTTTTCATTTAGATAGATCACCTCCTCTTGAAGAGACCAACACTTGTTGGTCTTTTGGACATCAAAGCCTACCTTCGTCCTTTGTTTTGTAGAATTCAGAAGTTAGCTTACCAAAACAGATGGAGCTTTATGCCAACCCTAGTTTTTGTTCATCAACTTTTTGGCCGACCTCCGTACACAAGCCAACCAGACCATCCATCTCGATTGTCACCTTAGTTGCCTTCACTTAAATATTCTTGAATTTTGCCTCGATTCCTTTTAGTTGTGACACCTCTAGATTTTCACTCGTCGGCTTCTAGTCGACCTTTGAACACAAGCCAGCTCGACCGACCACCTTGATCTTCACCTTGGCCACTTTCATTTTTTTCTACTTAGGCGATTTCAAGAGAGGATAATAAAAGTGAGGACAAATGCGAAAAAGATTAAGAATGATGTCATAAATACTTGAAGTGGGTGCTTGAAGTGAAGTAATGATATAAAAATATAGTATAAAAGCAAGTTAAAAGTCATCATCAGTTTAGCCAAAAATAAGCAACAAGATCTACCAAAACCGATAACACCAATAAAATTCGCCTAAAGTCGGCAACACCTAATTGAGTCTACCCAGGTCGAGAGCCTAGCATAAAGCCTTCTTAAAGTCTACAAAATAAGACAGAATAATTATTCTTGCATAGTGGCTTTCAAATGAACTTGGTTGAGTGACCTATTTACAAGCAAGCTCGATAGAATGGCCAAACGACACACGAGCTCGGTCGAATGGCCCATTTACAGGTAAGCTTGGCCGGATGACCAATTATGCAAGCTCGATTGAATGGTCAAACAATATATGAGCTCAACCAAATGGCTCATTTCCAAGTAAGCTCGACCAAATGACTAATTTACATGCAAGCTTGATTGAATGACCAAACGACATATGAGCTCGACCGAATGACAAATGCACCTGCAAGCTCGACTTAATGGTAAAATAATATATAAGCTTAGTTGAATAGCCAATCATCATGTAAACTTTGCAAGTTGGCGAAGCCTGACCACAAGAACAATCACTAGCATTCATTATATTAAATCAAACTTCTGATACTAGAGAACTTTTATATATATATATATATATATATATATATATCAAGTCCAAATATGTTAAGTGATATGGCCAACAAGGATCCATAACTAAATCTTGATAGTTTTATTATAGCTTTTAATAATCATTAATGGATAACATGTGGTGATATTGTTTATTTAATCACACAAATGAGATAGAGTTCGAAAGTCATCATGTATTTCATTAGTAAAGATATTGTGAAATTCATACTTGTTATCCAACATTCTTACTGACATACATTTCAACATTCAAGAAGATACGTTAAGATTATCTAATCCAATACATTCTAACACAATGTATGAAGTTCACACTCTGGTAATAACATATTACAACTTTTGTACTATTAAAATTCTAACATAATAAGAAATTGGGAATGAGTAAAGAGAAGAGAGGAAAGATATTTATATATTTTTGCGTAATTCAAATTTTTGAAGGAAAGAACGCGGCATTTTAAAATCTATTTCCATTCAGTTTTGAGTTACTTCCAAAATTAGTTGGCTGAGAAATCTTGAAATCTTTCTTTACTAAATAAATAAACTAAGTTTTTGGTTGAGAGAAGTATAATACGAGGAGAGAAGTGAATTAGAAAATGAAATGAAATAGAGTAAACGAAATTTTCGGTTGAATTGAATAAAGTTGAAAGAGAGTAAAACAAAATAGATAAAGGTGCCTGGTTTGAAGAAAAGAAAAGAAAAGAAAAATGATCTTATAAAAGATTAATTTTTTACTCACGGTTCATTTTTTTAGTGTGTTTTTATTGTTAATCTTTTGTATTTCTCGTGCAGTTCATTATCTTTTCATTCTTTTATTCGCTAATTACTCATAAAAATATTAGATGAAAATACTGTTTATATATATATATATATATATATATATATATATATATATATATATATATATATATATATATATATATATATATATATATATATCCCAAAGTATCGTCACAAATTAATTTGATTAAATTGTGAAATAAAGCTTAATAAATATAGTTTCTTCCAATAATTGAATACAACAATGCTTGAACAATTCATAGTTTATAAGTGGGTGCAAACTTCACTTTACAAGCCGATTTTGTGGGGTTGAGTTAGGCTTAAAGTCCACTTCTAACATGGTATTAGAACCATGGTTAGAGCTTATCCTAGTGATATTTGTTGTTTGCTAGGCATATTGTTCCACCTACTATCGGGCCGCTATCGGACCATCCATTAAAAATATCTAATCCCACGCTCGAGATGTATATACCTCGGCGTGAGGGGTGTGTGTTGGAAGTCTCACATCGACTAGAGATAAGGTCAATTCATAGTTTATAAGTGGTGCAAACCTCACTCTACAAGCCGGTTTTGTGGGGTTGAGTTAGTCTTAGAGGCCACTTCTAACAACTATATCTTTAATATTTGATTCTTCTTAGTATTTTAGTAAATTTATTTATTTTTCTTTTGTGAATCAAGCAAGGTATCCTCTTTTTCTTTTAAATCCAGTAACATCTCTTTTTCTCATTCTCATTCGAATTCCTTGTATGTCTTTCACTCATTTAGATCAAATGTAAATTAGAACTTTTCCACATAAAAAAAATGTGAAAACCTGATCGCGATTAAATTATCTTTTAGCTTAAGAATGATTTTTATTTTACTTAAGCATTGGATTCTTTATGAAAATATCTTACAAATTTATCAAAGAGAGAAGTACTTGAGAAATTATGTTTGTATAAAAGGTTTGTTGTTTTTAGGGATGATAACTGGAGTACTACTTACCCGCTATCTACTCCATCCGAAAAGATCTGTATGATTATTTACCTATTATTTGTTGGGTATTTATGAAAAAATATCAGCATGAGGTGTGTGATGTTCCGATCATTGAATTTGTAGAGATCAATAACTAGTAAACAGAAATTAACCAGGTTGAAATGGTAACTGATAGCATAAATCAGATATAATAAGGATATTAATCAATTATTTCAGTTACTTTTTCAAGAACTATCGGCACATAGAGTTTGTTCCAAATGGAGTATTTCATAAACAGCGAGTGCAGCACGGTTTTACTTTAGTCTCTGAAATCTGAACTGCCACACTCGGTCAAACTAATGTCTTTTTCTTTCTCATAATTCATGGAGAACTTGAAATTGAAACAAGGTTCTATATATTTATGGTTTAAGAGGAATGACAATACCCTTTGATCACACGAAGAAGATGGTGCTGCTGCGATGTTGTGCTAAGCAAGAATGAGTTGCAGGGCAACTCTCCTTTGGCGCGTCGAGAACAGAAACCGCACACACAAACCGATTAGGTTGTTGTTGGGAGACTCGAGTATGTGCCAAAGAAGAGATGCCCTGTAACTGCTTCGCTTATCTCAAACTTTACGTCCCGAATGAATAAGAATTTCTCTTCTCTTGTCTTGTTTGTGTTTTTTTTTATACTAAGTGAGACAGCTCTTGAGGCATATTTATAGTGACCTGAAGAAGAAGCATATGCTGAAGCATATGCCAGTGCCTGCTTTCTACGCATTCCATGCAAAGCATGGAAATCTTGTCTCTCAAAAACAACCTCAAATTCTTTCTCCAATGTTTACAGATTCTTATTAGATCGCTTTCTTTTTCCAGAATTCTCTATCCTTCCAGCCATGTTTGCCTCTGGAGAAGGATTTTAGGAATAACGTGGAAAGGGTTCACTGTTGGAGGTGTTGTCAATTGGTAGATGCTTTCTTACTTTAACGTATAAAAAACTGGCAACAATATTAATATCTCTGCCCTTATATGGAATATCCCATGTTATATTCTTCTCATTATTTTCCTTCTTTTTTTTTTCAGTGCTTTCAATTTCAAGTGACTCATTCTTCAAACCTACGATAGCAGTTTCAAAGGTTTACGTTTGTAGTGTCTCGAGAGTATTGCAGAGGCGTACACTATTATATCTCTTATATTTTATCCAAAGACCACTTCTAATAATAAAATATTATATTCAGATTAAAAAATATAAATGTATATAATTTGTATAAAGATTTTCACGTATCAGGATCCTATTTTATTTAGTAAATTTCACTATACAGATTTTACTGATATTTTTAAATACTAAAAGCTCATTCCACTTCCTTATGTACCATAGAATGTGCAGCCTTTTTTAATCTTTGAATTCTTTGAGAATATATATCAATTGTTCTTTTACTAGTTAAATTATTGGTGATATATTGCTAAAATCTTGAGTTCCTCAATAGCCCGTCTATTAATACCACGCCAATCTGTCGAACCTTCCCCTTTGGAATTAGTATTGTTTGGAATTGTAAAAAAAAAAGGAAAAGACAAATTGAACTAACAACTTACGTGTTTTATATTTTTCTTAAATTAAAATTAAAGATTCACTTGATAAAATATATAAAGTTAATGGTATTATAAAAATGAGTGCTGAATTGAGAATAAATTATGATTTTTTTAATTGAAAACGTAAAAAAAAAAATACTGAAGATGTTGCAAGAAATAACATCCATCGTGTAATAAAAATATACGAGAAGAAATGTTCTCCCTGCCTAGCTTAATTAACTTCTATGTGTTCATCAACTACAAGAATAATGACGATTTCTTATTTTTCTCATTGCTGGGCTGCCTCAGAAGCAACGTTGATGAAAAGATGAAATCAAAGAAAAAACTATACAATTTATTGTTGTGTTTGATCCGCAGCAGTGGCACGAAGTCTCTGAGTGAGTATTTTAACTCCCATGTACCTGCCAAGCATCATAACAGTGGCCTGAGGATTAGTCCCAGGAGAGTAGTTAAAGGTGGAACCGTCGATAACGCGAAGTGCATCGACACCAAGAACCTTGTAGTCCCTGTCGACGACTTTTCCAACTTGGCAGCCTCCGTGGTAGTGCCAAATGGTCATCACCGTGTCTCTGCAGAACTGTTGGAGAGAGAGGGAGGAGTTGGTGTGTTTGGGCAGCAAGTTAACGGGGGAATTTGCAGTCATGTTCAAAAGCATGGCGAGTGGCATGTTGGGGTATCTGAAGGAAGCGAATGCCTTGGATTCGATTATCTTCTCCACCGTGCTAAGGCCCTGCACGCATCTCTCCAAGTCCAGGGGATCCTGGAAGTAGTTGAAGGTCACCGACGGGTTTTCATTTGGATCGCGGGTTCGGAGCTCCAAATGCCCGCTTGAAATCGGACCCATTATCTTCTCCAGGATGAACCCTCCTCTGAAGGCTGCTTGGTCCAGACCCTGCATCGCTTCTGTTGCCTTAGCAATGGCCTCTGGGGTCCTTTCTTTTGGCGGCACCCTCGACAGTTGACCAATCTGCGTCAACCAACTTATCCTTTTTATCTTCTCAAAAAATCTATTTCATTATTAAATTTGACTTTAACTTCAATATGTCAACTGCATCATCCACTCCATCAATTATTTTATACGTAATTTTTTTAATAATTATTACAAATTTCACCCTATAATTTAATATGATCGGGTTATTCTGATTAATTTTCATATAATATAGTTGTTTAATGTAAGTTATTCGTGGTTACACTAAGAAGTATATAATGGGAGTACCTTAGGGGAGAACATTCCGTAGTCCGTAGGGGAACCACCGGCGAAGTTTTCACCACTGGCAGCTTCAATGTAACTGCCAAAACTTGTAATGCCCACCACCTCAATGAGAGATATCTCCACCGGTTGAGGGGATGGGACGAAGATGGCGTTCATGGGGTTATCTGACATTCCCTGACCCACCAAAGGCTGGTCCAATGTTACACTGATGTTATGGGCCCGAAGGTGTTGTCTGGGCCCAACTCCACTCAACATAAGAAGTTGTGGGCTTCCAAGCGCACCAGCCGAAACAATGATCTCGCTCTTGGGATGACGATTCAGGTACGCCTTGTGTTTACGACCCAATGAATCTCTGAACACAACTCCATGCGCCATTGGTTTAGATCCATCTGCAATGAGTTAAATTGGTGAGTATTAATGGGTGGAGAAAAAGGAAATGAAGACGTGGAAGGGACCTTTGACTCTAAAGAGGATCCTGTGGACGGTGGCATGGAGAAGGAGGGTAATTGCAGAGGGGTTGGCATACTGCAAAAGATCAGCAGCGGTGTGTCTGAAGCCTTGGTGGTCAAAGATGGTGCCTCCTACCTTAGTCCCACCAATGTGATCATAACTGAAGCCATTATTAGGCACAACACCTATCTCAAGCAGCCCTTCCCGAACAGCTGACTGCCACTGCTTCACTTCTGGCTCAAACGCAACTACCTTCTCCACCCATTCGTACGACTCATTCACAGCCCTTCCATCCCACCCCGCTTCCCTACCCATAAACAAACAATCGATAATCCTTATCATATATAATATCAACGATAACAAAACAATGAGGTTGCGTATTGCCTCTACCTTGCATATTGAGGGCTGGCGCGAGTGTAAAAGCCAGCGTTCAAGCAGCTTCCGCCGCCGAGGACGCGGGCTCTTGAGTTGATGACGCCGTCTTCGGAGATGAAACGCTGAGCGGGAGAGGTGGGGGAGGTGTCGGAGAGGGCAGCACCGAAGGCTGCTAAGTTGGTGATGTTGGGGTTCCCGTAGGGTGAGCCACCG
Organism: Vigna angularis; assembly: GCF_016808095.1. Lineage (NCBI taxonomy): Eukaryota > Viridiplantae > Streptophyta > Magnoliopsida > Fabales > Fabaceae > Vigna > Vigna angularis. The sequence continues at coordinate 14,349,032 of NC_068970.1, read as the reverse complement.
CGTTCAAGGAGCAACACGCTGTAATTCTGGGACAGTGTCGCAGCAAGAGGACAACCTGCCGTGCCGCCGCCAATTACGATGTAGTCGTAGTATGAGATGTCTGGTGCCGCCGTTGCATTGCGCATAAATGTGTAGTTGGAAACTGTAAATTCGTATCACCAACACCTCTTCGTTAGATTTCCCAAGAAATCTGAATCGCACTAGCAGTGTTTTCCCTTTCTAAGGTTTTGAAAATGGAAAGAATGATGAATGATGAGAAGAACCAAACAATCTAACTGTCACTAACAGTGTTTTCCCTTTCTTAGCTAGCTAGTACTGTGCACTCGGGAAAGTACTTAATGTTTGTCTAAGTGAAGTAAATGGATGGTGTAGATAAATGTTACCGAATTTGGTATATATATAAGCATTGTCACATGATTAATTAGTTGCATAGCTAAATATAAACAAAATATACAGTTTTAATAAATAATATTAATTAAGTTAATTTAATTTTTATTTTATATCATTTTTTTCTAAACTATTCTTAAATAATATTATGAAGGATAAAACTCCCATTTAAATAATAACATTAAATAATATTGAATTATATGTAACTTGATTAAATTTGGATAGTTTTTACATTAAGATAAGAAGTGTCAAATAGAAAATTTTCCCCGATCAATCCATTTTGTTAAGATTTCATATTAAATGTCAAGAATTGAAATAAATAATTTATAATATTTTGAAATAATGCATGTTCAGAATTTGTTAATACCTAATAAATATATATTATTTAAAATCTAATCTTAGTATACTTACATATTATATATATATATATATATATATATATATATATATATATATATATATATATATATATATATATATGTATGTATGTGTGTGTGTTATAAATCAATCAAATGAACTATAAAACCAATTAGAACACACAATTTTAATGTGAAATTTATTATTAGAAATACATTCTAATTACAAGTTCAAAGATCAAATATATTTAGCTTTAAAGTAATGACAGGAGTATGCCATCATGGATTTTTTATTCGTAATAAAGAAGGCGAATTAACTTAACAAAAATGATAATTTCAAAACCTAAAAAGATAAAGCAACTACTTTACCACTCATTTTAATAACATGATAATATATATTAGTATTTTCAAATAATAAATAAAAAAAAAATGAATATAACAATCATCAAGTGAATGTTTTTTTTTTTAAGTATCACCTCCCTGACTTAATTACTGTAGCATTATAAATGTAATTAGAGTTAGAGAGTTCCAATGTGTGGACCAAATTGATGATTAATTAATGTGAAGGAAAGACTTAGTTGAAGTTTCCTTTTCATCACTTTCGTTCTCATCGAGCTGTGACAATGCAAAATGTTTCCCCTGTTTTTTCTCGTCATTTTCTATCACCGCATTAAAAGGACAACAAATAAAGAAAAACATGGGTCACAATATTGCTGGCATTTGAAAATCAAAATCAATCTCAGAGGCTGAGTACCCCAAAGCTCAAGGGCATTCTTCAACTGCCCTATTTAATTAGGACATCTTTCACACGAATAGATAACTTTTCTTTAAAGTTTGTTATACCCCCTTCCCCAAATAAAAGATGCATAGACATTTTACATATTCTGTTGTTGATTGGTAATTTTAATATACTCGTTTATAACTCGCATAATTAATGCTTAAACAGTAGTTAAAAGTTAACTATGAATGCATACTTTCTTTACATATTAAAGGTATTTGACAGTTAGTAATCGGAAATTAATTCTCTTGAAATGTTGAAATAGTTGGTTAAAAAAAGTATTTGTTTTACCAAAATTAAGGGAATCTCCTACCCAAGACTGATAATATCTAAGAAGAATGGCTCAAGACTTTTCCATTAGGAGATGAAACAGAACAAAATGGAGCATTGTGTTCCATTTTCTTCTGTCTCATTTATTTGAGTGGACCAAAATGAATGAGCATCTAGTTCGTTATTCAAGAGATTGAAAGAACTGCAAACTGAGTTGAGTTTTGTTAGTTGAGAGAAGAGTGTTTGGTTTACCTATGTTTGATGGTCCTACTTAGCTAATGAGTAGACATGTGGTGGTTAGTTGAGAGAATTTACCTTTATTTTCTCCTTCTTGCAATTATTACACTTCCTTAACAGGTTAGCAAGGACACACCACTGATGTGGTGAAATTCTATTCTGGCTCTATACTTTCGTATTAATTAATGACAAAATGTATCAAAACTGAGTCACAAACCAAATTCTACCCTATCCATTCTTACCAGATTACCCTGTTAAACAAGCTTCAGTTTGGAAAGAAATATTTTCTAGTTTGATTAATCTTCCTCATTCAACCTAACCGTAATTTTACAAACCAAACTCAACCCAAGAGTTCAAACTTTCGAATCATTTTCAACTGTATAAATAAACTAAAAAATAGGTCAATTCGGTTGAAGAACCATTTTCTAGTTCGGTCCAGTTTGAGTGAATCGCTTTCTTGTTTTGTTTGGTTCGGTTTTCATCAGAAGCTACCCAATTAACAGAAAGTGTCCCACACTCCGCACAATGCCACAGATATTATATAGCTTTGCCTATCAAAAGGTTTAGCTAATGGTTATAAGGAACCAAAATCATGTTTTAATATTGTCAGTAATTACTTCTAACACATGTGTCCTAAAAATCATGTGCGTAATGCATTAGAAATCACAGTGAAATCTATTAATCATACTTTCAAACAAAAAAAAATTATACTTTTAAATTGTCTTGATACTCAACCTAAAAAGCTAACATAGATGTTAAACCATTAACTCTCAAGCATGAAGATGAGTGTTTTACTTTTGACTGTGTCCTGATAAAAAGTTTATCAGCACAGATGCAGTTCATTTGGAGTAAAACCCTGCAAAATTTGACCGATCTACACAAGTATATGATAATACATTTGAATAAGACAAGAAAAAGAAGAATGACCTTTTTGGGAAGCACGGAGTGGAGCTGAGAAAAGAATCGAAGAAAGAGCAGCAAAAAAGAAGGTGGAGCAGCAAAGAGCCATTGCAGAGTTGTGAGGCAGAAGAAGTTGAAGTGAAGTGATGAAGTAATGAAGTAATGAAGTGAGGTTATTAAATGGTATTTATAGAGTTGAAAGTGGAATAATCTCAACGATCATGACGGCCATATTTGAGCAATATAAAGATTACTAGCTGTTTTGGTCGCGGAAAACTGAGATTAATTCGAATTAGTCATATGTGTGGGGACGTGATAAATAAATAGTGAAGAAAATGCAGAGAATTTGAAGAGGCATCATTCAAAATTAGCTTCCCATGTCCTCGGCTTGCAAATATATAGTAGTGGTTGCCACCAATCCAAAACTCTACAGCAAACACACGATTTATGGGAAGACAGTTGGCCTTTTTTATTGCACCTAATAACTGCCACTGTCCCTTCATCTTCTACTTCTTTCATGCTTATCACTTTCTTTTAGTTTCCACACTTTTTTTGTTGTACGAAATACAAAAAAAAAAAAGTGCAGAAAGAAAATTAAATAAAACAAGGTAAAATGTGTGCTGGATAGTGTGGCAATACTTTTATATTAACACTAGTTAAAGCTATCTTTTAAACCAAAATTTATTAAAACATTTAACTGACAAAAAAATATTAAATATGTTTTTAGTAACTTCACATGCAATTAAATTTGTATTTGTTGTGATTAATGTTCGTCACAAAATAACTTTAATCTATATCAAAGAAAAATTGATCTTAACATAATCATGATCGATTTTAGTATAAAAAAGACCTTATTGATATTAATGATGTTCAACTTATGACTTCTTACTTTTACCAGGTTGAAGATATATTAGTCTGAACAAAGTTAACAATATCTCTGTAAAATATATCCTAACAATAACCAAATAAAAAAATATATATGGAAATTTTCAAATTATCACTTTTAGATAAATTTTGAAATGATCATATTTCTAATTAAATTATTTTTAAAATTCATTACTTGACGACATATTTAATTAAAAAAACTCAAAATTTATATAAAATTGAATTATATTCCAAAATTTTCTATCTGAACAAACTATAAATGAATTTGACTAATACTAACACTCTTCTTCAATATGAATTAAGTTATAGATTTTAAAAATTTATAATAATATATTTTTGTGTATAAATAACATAATATTTCAAAAATATCATATAAATTATAAATATTTATTTATAAAATAGTTTTGTATTAATTATGTTAATGATTCTCGTAATATATTTTTTTCATATAACTCTTATAATTACAGTTTTTTTCTCTCTTTAAATGACGATACAATACATAAAATATCATATTATTACAATACATACATGATATGTGTCCTATCCAGATGATATTTCATCTACCATGATGAAATCCTAGTAATAAAAATAAAATTGAATATTTTACTAATACAGGTAGTGTATTTAAGTTTCTAATTCATTTTAATTATAAATATATCACAATTGTACTTTTTTATTATTAATATATTATAAATATAAAATATTTGTTGATGTGCAATATACAAGGTTAATTATTAACTGAAAGACCATTAGATGTGAATCAAACTAAACGATTGAAACATTACAAACACAAAGCAATTAAGCAAAATAAACAAATTCTAATATTATCTTATTTAAAGACTAAATCACAATTAGTTATGTTTAAATAATAATTAGATCAATTTTAATAAAATATTCATTATAAAGTCCATAAATAGTAATTCGAGATAAGAAGATAAATTACACATTATGTATCCTTATAATTTGAACCAAGTTAACTTTAATATCAGAAGTTTTTTAACATATATCACTGATCGATATTGACAAATAGGATTTGAATTTGAGAACGATTAATTCAAAATCATCCATTAAAAAAAATTATTCAACACACTAAAAGAGTTGACTTTATTGATGATTAGCTTTCATTAAAAAAATTTAATTGATCAGACTAACTTATATATATATATATATATATATATATATATATATATATATATATATATATATATATATTGAATTTATTTTCTATAAAACTTAAATTCGAATCATTATTTAGTAGATCCCAAGTTTAATTTAATATTGGTTACGGTCATTACAGCAAGACTTCATTTAACGACTTTTATTACGTTATAATGACAAAATAACAGGGAATTAGTGATGTATGTAAATATTTTAAAGCATTGGAAAGTACGTAATGCAGACATTATATTTAAAGTTACAATTCTTTCTTTTGAATCAATTGAAACAACGATACTCGATTATTCGCAAACCCAATTTTCTAACATTGATCGTAAATTAAGATAAAAGTCTTGTTATTAAATTAAACTGCTTTACTTTTTAAAAATTCAATTATAAATAGCAAATGATTAAAATATATTTATAGATAAAAATGAATAAAATAATATTTTATAAGAGGATTTGGAGGCGTAGCAAAACATAAATTGAGGACAGCTTTTATGGAAATACTTGGTCCACATCTCACCAATTCCTTCTGTGGGGATGAACTCATGGTATTCACGAGATTCAATTTTCAGTTTCTTCAATAAAGGAGCTTTCACATAATTTCTATACAAAGAAACAATAAATTCTTTAATGGACACAAATGAATACGGTTGGAGATGCCAGCAAGGGCTACTGAAATTAATTGCACAATAATACCATATCTTATTTTTGCGGCGATTCAATGCCCTTTATAAAATGACTCATGTACTTGTAAGGTTAAAACCTGTTTTTGTTGAGTTTGGTTTGGAAAATGACATGATAAAAAATTCATTTTGAAACAGGTGGGATTCACTTACAACATTTGATGAAGACATGTTTTTACTCACTTAGGTAATTTGGTAGAGTTGATGTTTATTGGAATTCGTTTTGCATATCCAAAATATAAACAAATATGTATTAGATTTGGAGTTGGTGGAGGAGTAGCTTTACTCATCTATGAACACGTTATTTAAGAACAATTATTATTATGTTTCAATCTTCTTATGCTGACTTTACGTGTCAAGAATTTCAATCCAATAAGGTATAATTTAATAATTTAGTTTAATAAGAATTTCGATTAGAGATAATTAGTAATTTAGCTAAACAAATTCTTAGATGTAAATTGAAGTACGACTTTTACACTTTATTCACTTGAATGGATTTAGGGAGAGTGATTGAATGAATTTGAGAGAATTTGAACATAAACTTTTTGTTCTTTATTTGAGTGGATTTTGGAGATAAGTAAGAGTGAATTTGGAAGTAAATTTTTTTAATCTGTCACATCAATCAAATTCTATACTAATTTTCACAAACTTTATTTCCAAATTCACTCTCATTTACCTCCAAAATCCACTCAAATAAACAACAAAAAATTTACCTTCAAATCCTCTCAAATCTATTAAATCACTCTTTCCCAAATCCATTCAAGTGAACATACAGTTAGTGTAACACAATTTTTGGCGCTTTAATCAAGAAAAGTTCTGAAAATAATTTAGTGTTCTAATCTACAACATACTTTTTAATGCTTTAATAATGAAAAAAAAAAAAAAGAGCAACAGGGAACTTGTCTTCCTTTGCATTTGGTTTGAGCCAATTGGCAGCATTGCTAAATCTCCCCATGTATACATGGCCAATGCTTTTTGGCTCTATAACATAATCAAATGACTTAGTACCACTGTTGAATGTCAAGCAGTAACATGATTCTTTGTCTTGTTCTTGCATGGACGCACTTATAATAGCAAGATCTCTAGCTGTAAGACAATGACAAGAATAATAACAACACCATACTATTAGGATTAGTCAATAACTAAATTATCAAGTATCTTATTCACCATGATAATTCTTTTAATAATTTATGGATCTCCAAAATGCCAAACTTTTTTTTTCCTGGTTGCACATTACGATTGAAAATGATTACGCATCCAAAATGAATCGGGAACATGACTTCAAAACCTGATAGACCTGACCAAAACATTTGTAATTGTTGTCGTAGATAACTATGCACACCAACACACAACAGTACTAGATATCAGACCAGACCATTTTTGAAAAACGAACTTCTGGAACATATTACTCGTTATAAGACAGCACAGCTGAGTAAACTATGAATAAGTGATATTTAGTTACCAAGTAAATTAATTATATTGATGAATTGCCATAATGCTTGAAGTATGAACTTACTTCCTAAAACTCATTTAGATCTTTGAACAACACTAAAGTGCACGTTTATCAAGGAGAGATGCATTAGGAAAATACAATATCAATGAAACTTATTTATAATATTAAGATAATGGATTAATATATCTTAATCTTTATATGATGCAATATCAATGCAATCTCAGTTTAACCATATAAATAATTGATATTGCCTTCTTCTCAAAATCTTAAGGTGATAATAAATTTTTATTTTTATTTTTTATTTTTTTTCAATGTAAAACTTAGACTCATTTTAACCTAAATAAAGTAAAAAATACAAAATAAATATGACTTTGTTTGTATTAAGTATGTGTTCAGGAAAGTAGAAAATACATTCTTGAAGGAAAACATATTTTTAAGTATTGTCCTGAGCCCATCATTCATACTGACCTTTAGTTGATTTATGGGCTTAGACATATCTGCAGGCCCTTTAGTTTGAGTTGGCCTATTTTCCGTATCAAGCCTTACCTGGTCTTTTAGTTTACTTCATAAGATAATTTTTCATTCCAACTTGACTTGTTCTGTTATCATTTGAGTTTCTTCTGTATTGAAAATATTTATAAAATCTCAAAACTAAGAGTAAGAAATGGTAAGTAACTGACTAAAACTGTACGAATGTGTGAAATCAATATAACATGTCCATAACTAATTTTATAATACGGTTTCTACTCTTTTATTTGAATCTGTAACAATTTTCTACCTACTTAACTTTTCAAGTCAAAAACATTTAATGTGATGAAGTTAATTAAAATATTCTAATAAATATAAATAAAAATATATTTATCAATAATCAGAATATAAACTTTACAATTAGTATCCTAAAATATTAAAATGTAATGAATATTATTTTAATTTATTATTCTTAATACAAAATGTACATTATTCTATCAACCATAGATTGGATGGTCAGTCATAGTTTGATTACTTTAGCAAACTACCAATAAATTCGGTCAACATCAATCATACTGCTTAGTCATGAATTAGCATATTAACATTAATGTTAATTAACTTAAAGATGAAATGTCATTATTTATAATTGAACTAGTGACTACAAATAGATAAGTAATTTACAATTTACTGTTACATTAATTATTAACCGTTAAAGTTGAGTTGACTTTAACATCTTCTGCAACACTCTTCTAGCAATTCGATACATTACTTAAAATTTTTGACAACATTCAGACTTTAAACACACAATTTAATTAAATCATTAACGTTAATCTCATACTCAAAACACGAAATATTTTACATTTACTTAATACTATTTTCTTTTATCTTAATGCGTTGTTGATTAATGGGTTTCATATAAGTAATCTATACAACATTTATATTTTAAAGTTTTTTTTTTCAGAATTGTGTAAAAATACAAGTCCTCAAAATGTTGATAGGTAATTAAGTTTATAAGAGCTCATGTGTGCAAGCTCTTCGGAGAAGATGAATTTAATTTTTTTTCCCAAGTCCTAATAAATACTAGAAGCCAAAGCGATATACGCAGGATATTGGGGAAGAAAAACATGGTAACTAAAAGCAAAAATTTTCCCTAATTGTTCCAAAATTTAGAGTCTCGTATCCCCGAGACAGGGAGAAGAGACGAATACAATCGATGTAAAAGGAAAAAGAAACAATGGAAAAAGGTAATCGGCAGCATGTTATCTCAGTGGCTGGCACGTATCATAAGATCAAGCACTGACTCATTAACCAGAATTGTCAAGACTTCGTTTGCCAGGTCCCCACCCAATTGTTGTATTTCTTGATCATAGTTTTTCCACCCTTCACATCTGTCCATCTCCCTAACATACACAGACCTTCGTCCTTGTTCTTCCCAATCCAAATACAGTTCTTGGGGTCGCCCGTTTATCCAATCCTCTGCTACCTTGCAAAGGTGAAGCTTTTTTGACAGATCAATTTCTTTACATTCTCCAACACTCTTCTTGAAGTAATCAAACAGCAGGTTCTCTGCCTTAAGTATCAAAGTGTTCTGTGGATTTGATCCTTTAACGAAGTTGAGAAGATTTCGAGCGTTCTCCTCAATGTCGTGATTGTTTGCAGGACGCAAGTTATTTCGAGTACGCGCTGCTGGCACTACTACGCGGGAACGTTGTTTTGTAGAATGCTTGAGTGTTTCATCCCCCGCCTCTAACCGCGCAAACCTTTTCTCTAAAATCACCGGCTCCGGTGAAGCCACACTTTCTAAATGGCATCTTTCGTGCATATGCTTGTGTTTCCTTCCTGTATTTTATTCATTTGTCAGAAAAGAAAAAACAAAAACAGTGGAAGAATGGCATCGAAGTTTATGACATTTTTTTGTCGAAAGAAAGACATTACCTTCCGTGATGGAAACAACAGAGGAAGTGGATCTGAAACGACACTTGTAAATCTCTTCTTCATCTACAAATGGACAATCTAGTATCGATACAGGACTAAACTGTTCTTTCTCATTTGCCCAGTATTCCTGTTTCACAAGATCCATTTCGCTAATCAGTCTCGTTTTCATTACAGAGAAAGAGATATATCATCAAAGCTTTTTTAGATACAACTGACAGTTTTATTAATGCTGGAATTCTAACAATAGGAGTGGATGGGCACATAATCAATTCTGTACTATAATTTAGTTGGATTCATTCAAGAGTTTAACTTTAATAGAGTATTATTACCAAATTTATGAAGTGGTATCAAAATACTCAAACTTTACCCAAAACGTTCAACTTTTCTTCAAATGCTTTATCAATTTATTATTTAGAGATGTGGACAGAAGTTTCAACAATGCTTCAAATACAAACGCTTTATTTTAAGGATATCTGTATAAACTACAATACTTTAATTAGCTTATATTTAATTGCTGTTGTGTTCGTTTTATTTTTCAAATACCTTAATTCCATTAAGATCAAGACTAAGTTGTTCTCAGGTTACCCCTCTAAGATTTTTATTTATTCATTTTTAGTTTTGAAATAAAATAATTGTTAATTTACTTTTAGTTTTTAAATCTTTCAAAATATTTGGTTACAAAAAATATTTGGATGGTGAATATGAACTACCCTTGTTAACCAGTGTTCTTACTTTAAAAAAATCATTAAACTTTAAAATACTTAAAATGTTTAATAATGATATATATATATATATATATATATATATAGTAGTATTAAATAGTTGTGAATTATTGGAAGGAGAAGTCAAAATGGAGTAAACTTAGGGCATAGACCCAACCCTACTAGTTCTCGTGCCGCAACGCACTGAAATTTATAATTTAAAAAAGCAAAGCAGTGTATCCTTAGCCGCCGTCCTGAAAATGACAAGATTAGGTGAAACCCAACTTCCCAAACGATCACCTATTTGGACTGAATAAACCAACGGTTAAGGACTTTCAAACAATATTTTATTTAATAAACTACTCCATACTACTATTTCATTTAGGTTTAATAGATTCGGAGGTTCTTATATTTGTGAATTCGTTTCAATTGGGTCCTCCAATTTTGAAAGTGATCAATTTGGTCCCTATTTTAACAAAATTGAGTCAATAATACCCTTTCCGTTAAATGTAATGGACAGCATTAACTTTTTAAACATGTGGCATGTTGAGGCATCCTTTTATTTGTAGGTTGCACAGTTTTATTTGAAGGATGCTTCAATATACCACATGTTTAAAAAGTTAATGTCGTCCATTACATTTAACGGAAAGGATATTATTGACTCAATTTTGTTAAATTAGGAACAAAATTGATCCCTTTCAAAATTGAAAGACCCAATTGAAACGAATAGGGACTTGCCGACCTATTAAACCTTTCATTTAATCACAATTTTTAATAAAAAAATCGTAGTGAGTTTCAGCGCCGCGGAAGGCGCTTACGCAGACCTCACATCTTCTCGTGAATAATTAAACGTTTAATTATCCCCACTCTACACGTGCAAATCACTGCTACAAGCTGTGTTTAGTACAGGGAATCGGATTCTCCATTACAGTTTAGACAAAAATATATATTACTTATACTTATTTATTAAAAACTAATAATCAAAGATCATAGTAATATAGAACACATGCACATGAACATTATAAACTCAAATTAATTAAAAGCTGATATGTATTTTTCTTCCCGGATCTGACTAGTTTGAAGTTTGAACATTTTTCGTTTTCTAAATGATGAACAATATATATATATATATATATATATATATATATATATATATATAAGTTAAAGAAAAGGATAGTGAAAGAATCGAAAGTTGGAAATTAGAGTAGTACTTACCTTGGTTACCACTTCTTCTTCTACCTTGTGACGTCGTGGTGTATACTCTTTGGTTGTCTCAAGCAGGAGGTAGTTTTCGTTGGAGCTCTCAGAGGAAGCAGCGGTAGATGCAAACGTGAATTCACTCTCTCCCCAACTGTTACTGCCACAACCAGAAGAAGTGGTGAAACTCGGGGCAGCTAATGCAGTATACTCAATGAACGACGTCGCTTTATGATGTTCCTGATCCAGCATAATGAGTTCCCGGAAAGATGTCCTCCTCCGCGGCACGCCTTGTTGGCTTCCCTCTTCCCTCACCACTGCTGCTTTTTTCCAGAAGCTTCTACTCAACAGCTTCCTCGAGAGGCTTCTACAGAGAACGCCACCTCTCTTCGCTCTACCACCCTTTTGTGACGTCGGAAGCGATTTTATCGCGTTGATTACGGCCACGGAAGCTCTCTGCAGAGCCGACACGGATGATCGTCGACGTCGAGGTAGTGTGTTCCTTGTTTTGCGTTGGAGTTGGAGATCTTTCTCAACGAAGAATCCCACGGTGGTGCAGCATCGTCGGCGCGGCAACGATTTAAAACCGTTGGATGAACAGGAACCGAGGTCGTCCCTGAGGTAGTCCTTGAGCAAAAGGGGACGTTTTGGGGGATGCTTGGTAGTGTGCATTAGAGAATTATTAGAGAAAGGTTTGGCAGCAGCGAAAGCCATGTGATCGTAGTTGAAGAAAAAGAAGGTAGGGTGGAGAAATATAGAGAGAGTTTAGGGAGTATATATATATATATATATATATATATATATATATATATTGTTAAAGAAGTTGTGAGTGGGGAAAGACAATAGAAGGTTCGGCGGTGAAGATCTCAAAACTTAACAGTCTGTGAGATGAATAAAATAAGAGTGTGTGGGAAGGAGACAAATTTTGAGATGTATTGAAGTAAGAAGCGTGCGATGAAACTATAAGACAATCAAGTTTAAGTGGAGATACAAGAAAGAAGAAGCTTGGATGCTTCTTAACTAAAATTTGAATCTCAAGAGGGAATACTTTATTAATATTGCCTCAGTTTGAAGTTTGTTGTGTAATGAGTTATTTTAGATAAACAAATACACACTGCATACTTTGGACTGTAAATAGACCTGTAGTTGACTATTTATGAATTTCTCTCCACGCGCTTAGGCACGTGCCACGTGTTTCTGATCCTCCTGTTGACTTACCACTTCCGACACTAATCTCATCATCCTTTTCTTACTATTTGCTTTCAACTCCATTTTTATGTATAAAAGCATTTTCCACATTTCAAAAAGTTGGCAAATGTTAAACCAACTCTTATCCATCAAAAAAAGTCGGGTGGTTGACCCTTTTTTTTTCATCAAAAATTTAATATTACCTAAAATAGATTAAATTTTTTTATTTTTTACAAAAAGGTGAATAATAGATTGTCCGGCCAAGTTGACTGTTCTAGTCCACCATTTTTAACTTTGATTAGTGAACTGGCTTATCGAATTTGACTCTTTTTGTCATTTTTAAATTAAGACACCTATTTCTAAAAATTTTAATAAGGTATTTTCAACATGAAATACTTATTTTAAATTCTTTAACACTATTATGATACGTTTTCAGTTCCATAGAATCTTCTAATACATATTTCATAAATTCTATTAAGTATCAATATTCTTAATTTCTAAACCACCTTTTTTATTATTATTTAAAACTATAGTTATCTTCGTAAAATTGTATGGTTTTATCCTCTGTTTAATGAGTTTTGTATATAACTAACATAACAAGTATTTTCGAAAAAGGCATTGAAGTCACGAACATATATAAAAGTATTGTTGATATTGTATTTCCCTGTGTGTGTTTTCTTTACTTTGCTGTTTTGATGACAAAAGTAACAAAAGACAGTACTCCTTTGACTATAACAAAAAAAAAATATTAACTTCTTTTAACTTTTAAATTTAATTTGAAAATAATTCTTTAACACACTGACTGAAAATATTGTTAAATACTTTTTGTCCATTATATATGAATAAATCGGAGGACTCAATTCTACACTAAAATCTGCCCTGAAAACTATTTCATGATGACTCTATTCCAAATCAGTGCCATTATGTATGCTTTCTCACCAGTATCCACAAAGTCCATGTGGGAAGTCCTAGTGATTAATCTTCATTTGATATAATAAATATATAATTAAGATACTAGAATACAAATATTTGTGATCTTTTATATATTATAATTTTATTTTATTTTCAGTTGGTTTGAATCTTTTTAATCTAAGTTTTTATGAAGAAATTAATGGAACAAATCTTATGTGGGTATATTAAATTATTAAATTTATTAAATGGTAATTTCTAGATATTTATATTATGACTAATTGAACGATTAGTTTGTAGTACCAGCCAATCCACACTTGCTTTTGGACAGCCCCTGGCCCCATTCAAAATTAAAATTCTAGACATCATTCAATATTTATACCACCCACAACTCCCCAACCTATTACATTGAAACACTATGCTTCAACATATAAAACATGCAAGAATTGAAAACATTTTTAGTATTGTCTCACTTGTTTTGTTTACGTTAAAGTTATAGCTTTTCAAGTTTTTTTCATCATTTTCAACACATAGATACATGAAATTTTAAGGGTAATAAAAGAAAATTTTGAAAGTAATTTGGAAATCAGAGAAAAGTGAAAGTAAGAGTCCTCATGCGACTAAAATATGGTTTCAAGGATTTGCATTATAAAGCTACTTTTCCTAATGTGTTGGTATATGATTTTCATCATCACCATGTTTTTTTATGTTTACTTTTCAATGGAGAGGAATGATAAGTGAATACTTGAACACAATAACAAATTAAAAGAACTTATGAACATAACGTCTTAGAATAGTTTTCAAATGCAATGTATAAGGTATGGTACTGGTGTATAAGTTGGCAAGATAGAGCAAATATCCTAATACTAACAATAGAAATTTCTCTTATGATTTATTGCGTAAGTGACTTCTATTTATTTTCATACATAATTTACAAATATTACTATTGTCGTATCCTTTTTAGAAGACTACTCATGATACACGAATATTCTCTAAGACAAATGACTCTTTTAAGTTAGATAATTTTGATATGCACGATGTTAAAAACACAATATGTTGGCTATTGTAACTTTGGTTAGGATTGTGAAAGAAAATTGTAAACCTTATAACAGGTTTGATGGCTTAAATGACTTTATATATATATATATATATATATATATATATATATATATATATATATATATATATATATATATATATATATATATATATATATATATATATATATATATATATATATATATATATATATATTAAAGCAGGGTGTGTTTTTTTTTAAGATAAATTTAGATAAGTGAATTTAAGTAAATTTAAGGAGAAAGTGGGATTCATTTATACAAAATAGATTTATTAAATATGTGATTTTAAGTTTGCTTAGAAGAAGACAAAACAGTTTAGTAAATAAAAGTTTGTTATTAAAGTATATAGTTGACTAATAGAATTAAATAACTATAGTTTTACGTCTATTAATTTTCTAATAGACTTAAATATTTTTAAGTCTGTAACTTTTTTAATAGACTTAAAAAAGTATTTTAACTTAAAGTGCATTCACATTTTCACTTTTTAACTTTTAAAATTTTTTTTTCACTTTTCAACCTTTACACAGTAGCTATTAACCTTAACTAATGATAGTTGCAATAACGTTTGTCAATCGATAACAAATTCTTCCACCAACTTACAGTTATAACGAACTAAATTTTTTTTTTATATATATGAAGGATGTGTGTATTCTGTTTTAAATAAGAATAATAATAGTTTGACAATATCTTTTTGATAATATTTTAACATTATTTACGTGTTATCATGTGATTGATCCAAAATTACTCTATAATCAATAATAATAATCATAAACACCAATATGGATCAATTCCAGAATAACACGTAAGTAAGGTTTAAATGTTGTTAAAAAGTAACATTATCCTTTATATAATAGATCTTTTTAGAGAAGTGAAATGATGAGTGGTTGGAATAGACAGGTAAAAATTGAACTGATAAGAAGAAATGACAAATTATTTAAGTTATGCATATTAATGATGGACAATAAAACAAAAGATATTTTGCACTATAATTAAATTCATGAGAAATGTGATAAACGATTATGGTATGATAGGAAATGGAAAATGGTTGTGTGAGATGTGAATAATAGCAATGTTTAGTGAGAAAAAAAGAAAATGAGATATCAGAAAGAGAATGGAAATGGCTACCTAAGCAGTGATGATGATGTTGCTAGCAGTGAAAATATTGACTATGGATTTGGACAATCCCATATGATTAATGAACTTGTTTTCCATTTTTTTTATTTTTTCTCTTTCTATTGTTCTGTCATCCTTCTGTCAAAGATTTTGTTCATTTTGGAGGGACTGTATGATAAGATATTTAAAAAAATCTAACATTCATATTATTTATAGCTAGTTAATTTCATATTTGTTTTAGTAAAAATTAATTTTTTTTATTATCTTTTTATATTACCAAAATCACGAATAAAGATGAAGATGGTTAAACATTGTTAGTTTTATGTTAGTGAAATTATTTTTCTCTTTTATTATCATCATAAGAAATAATTTCTTAAAGATCATATCAATCAATATTCTCTAGATTTTCTTTTGGTCAATATTAACAATATTTATTAAATGGTGTCTGTCAACTACAATTTTTTCAAGCAACGTCCACATATACTGTTATACGTTTTAGTTCATGTAAGGTTTTCTTATACAGAATAAAAACTTATATTATAGTAATTTCTTAATTTATGCTAATTATAATTTTTCAATTAATATTAATAAAATTATTTTTTATCTATGTCAATTAAGATTCATTTATTCTTCTTTTTTACTAAGTTAAAGTTTTAAGTTCATGTTAAAATAAATTATTTTATAGCTATCTCTGTTAGAATTATCTATGAGTTAAAGTGAATTAATATTAGATGAATTTGATTATTAAATACAATTAGATAGAATGCGTTGGAAGTTTTGCACATTTTAAATTTGGTGTCTATAATTTTTCTCTAGAAGTTTTTGTACTTCTACAAGATCATTGAAAAGATTGTACTGTGCACTGAGTTGTACATATCATTTACTATACAACCAAATCAAACTTAAAATATCCTTAACAATTAATCGGACAAATCCCACCATCAAATATTTGACTGAGATTCTTTTAAATGATTGACTGAATGTTTTATAATTAAAATATATATTTGTCACATTTTGGTATGGTTCGTTCTTTTTTTAATTTCAAATCTTAATTTATAATTATTTAGTTATTTTAAGATTATAATTAGTTTATATATATATATATATATAATCCTTTTTTCTATGCAATTGAACTTTTTTACTATTACTTATTATTGATTTTTTATTATGTAAATTTGAATATTTTTAAAAGTATTTACACATATAAATTTTATTAATAATTAAAATTTATTCTTAAATGTATTTACTATAAAAAGATACATTACTCACACTTTTGATATGTTTATTTTTTTTATTTTAACTTCAATGTATAGTTTGAGTGATTTTTTATATAATGTTTTTTTGATAATTTGGTTTTTTTTCGTCTTGATGATATGGTGTATGTTAGGAATTTACTTTTTATTTTTTATTTTTTTTTGAATTAACACTTCAAACTAAATGGAGATAATTGGAATGGGGGATACGAAAGATAAGAAGGAAGAAGAAAAGAATAGAAATAGTGACCATGTCATAAAATAAGAGAAACAAGAGAAAAACATATATATTAAGCTAAAAGTGAGGGTTAAATTTCTGCCTGCATGGGTATTGAATTGGAATCTATCTTCACCCTGTTTGACTTGATTTTCTGTAATGATTACTTTATAATTTATTTATTTATTATATGTTTTGTTAGTTATTTAAATTATTTTTGCATGCAGAATGTTTTGGTAATTTATATTATACTTTAAATTATATTTAGATGTAGTCATTGAATGAATCTTAGTTTTCATTTAAGATTTAGTGAAAATATTTTCCAAATGGATAGCTCACTTTGTGAGAAATTAAAATGTGAGAATGATGGAGTTTGTTACCAATATAGTTATAGATTGAAGTTAGATGAATGCACGTCATCTCAATGAAGACTGTGAAAATGGGATTGCTTATTTCTTGCAATATGCTATTGTCCTTGTGTTTTTTGTTTGAACTAGATACGTCAAAATTTGAGCGATATAGTGATCATCTATTCATTTATGCTATAGTTAAGAGTTATACAATTTGGACTTGGCATGAAAAAGTATTAGACAACCCTACTTGTCACAAACAATTGAATATGTTGAATAGTGGATGAATGATCATTTAGAGGATATGGTACCTAGTGAAATTTTTTTTGGAAGAACTCATGTATGATTCTTTGAAGTTTGTTTCAGAGGAAAAATTATATACAAGATGCATTATTTGTACACGATTGTCTCCAACTTTGAAATTGTTCATTTGAAAGTAAAAAATGAATAAACTGATAAAAGTTTCACAAAATTGTTGGAATTGTTGAAGGATATGTTTAGGTACACCACTACATAATAACATTGTTTGTTCTAGGTGTTCGATGATTCATCACCAATAATAAAGGAGACCATTGTCGAAATAACACATCAAGGAGCAAGTTATCTCCTCTAAATTGGAGATTAAATTTTTATTAGGTGTTGTTTAAGTTTTTTTTAGGTTACTTTTAAACTTGAAATTTTAAATAAAACTTTGTTTAGACTATAAATTTTAAGTTAGACATCTTATTATTTATTTTGATTTTATATTTTTTTATTATGTACTTGAATTTAACCATTGGAAATATATATTTTTGTTCTTAAAAATTTGTTGTATTTTAGGTTTTGTTTCATGATTAAACAAATAAAATAAAAAAAAACAGTAAATTTAAGACTTTTATGGTCACAAGAGACTTAAATTCGTTATAGAATCTAAGTTGATCATAAAACAAACTTAAAAGGTATGAAATAACAAACTTAAAACTTGTTTTGTGGTAGTGATTTTTTTGTGTTAAGGAAAAGATTGTGAAAAATGAAGATATTTAAGATGTAAATTTATGAAAATGGTGAGTGATGTGATGAATTTAATAGATTAGAAAAATATTTTAATTGATAAAAAGAAAAAAATTATTATTATTTATATTATCATTATATCATCATTATTATTTATTATTATTATTTATATTAAAAATAACTTTATTTAAAAATAAAATCATCACACTTTTCTTACAAATCTCTTCAATGTTGAAGAGAAAGTTAAATAAATATTTTTTTTCAATTTGTGTAGCTATTTTATTTTGTTGTGTGCTTCGTAAACAATAATAAATGCATTTTTATTCCGTGAAATAAACAAAGCATCAATCAAACAAGTTCAATTTTACATTGTTTTATCAAATTCACTCACTTCTCTAGTCTATCATAAAAAAACAAAAACAGTTAATTAATTATACATGATTTGAATTTGAATAGTAAATGATGATAAAATTTAGTATGTTGAATATTTTTTTCACACATATTATCAAAGAGAATAATATTATATATTTTTATGCTACAAACGCGATATACGAAGTTGATCTCTTTAAACTAAATGACATTATATCCTGAATGTCAAATATTTAACGTGAAAAAAAAATTGTGTTCTTTATTTCTTTTTTAGTACCATAAAATATTATGAATATTTACGTGCATTAAAAAGTTATTTCAAATTTAACTACTAACAACTATGAATTAAACATATAAAAGATTATATTAAAATGTATAGAAAACATGACATATCGTGTCAATCCATGTCTTCTCTTTAATATATGATTAAATAGCAAATATAAAAAAAAAAATATAGAATCACATAACTTTTTGTCTCAATATGGTACCGTTGCAACTTATTTCCTCCTCCGCTGTGTTAATGAGTTTGCTGATAAATAAGAAGGTAAGGTGCAAAGTGTTTCACAAGACCCTTACACACCAAATATTATAGTCAAAACCTCTAAATCATTATTAATTGTTAATATCTTGCCTTTTCTTAGTTTTATTTTTTATATTTATAATTTATTATTTCTCTCAAGTCTGTATCTAGATTTCCAGGTTGGAATTATGTTAATAGTTCAAATTCCGCACATGATTAACATTGCATGGAAGGATTTTTAGAAGGTCATGGTTTGAGAATTTCTACGTTAGTGAAGCTTGTGCATATTTTGTTATAAAAAGAGTATCGTTATATAGCAAAATATCTTCCAAAAGATATGATTTCGCGGTGGAACTTTCTGTTGCATCCTTCTTCCGAAAGAAGTGGATTCACGTGGCTGCAACCTTTTGATATCTTATTGGCAAGTATATCAAATCATTCCAAGTAATACAATGAATAAGTAAAAGTATCGTCTCCCAAGGGACTTGGGCAACACATGACAATTCTTCCTTTCATAACTCAATTAGACATCAAAATGTACAAAACAACACAAGAAACTATTTTTGGTATTTTATCAAACAGTTGGTGTGCAAGGAATTTATATTTAAAAGAAACTTCTTTGGAATTAGGTTTCATGAATCATATGAATATACAACTCTGTTCAATATTTCATTACTTCATTCAAACATTCACATCAAGGCATACTAGTCTTAATCCCTTAGCAACTAGTTCTAAATTAATATATTAAAATGATAATCCCTTAGTCAATTTAACATACAATTTGCATTAAGTCCCATGTTAAGAATGATCAAGTTATTGAGTCTATCCCTAGATCCCAATCACTTAATTGTTCTATCTACGTTCATGTTCAACGTTAGTAATCAAAGACATTCAAATAACATTATATTTTCATATAATGATAATAAATTCAAGAAAGAGCATATGAACGAACAACCATATATTGAACAGGAAAATTACATCAGAGTAAGTTCATTACATCCAATCCCAACGAAAGAGAAATTTAACTACTCCTAGTCATCTAAAACGTACACATTTGAAGCAATCCCTTGCAACAATGGTGTCTTGATGCCTTGAAGTAGTCTCCGGAAGTTCCTGAGATGTTTTCGTTTCTTTCTTTTGTCCGGAACTTCTGTCCGCCGAAAATGTTTATGTCGCTCTGTCACGTCTTTTAAAGCCACTTAAATTTATTAATTCGCTCAGCGCACATGTACTGGTGCGCTATGCGAATTTTCTTAACTGATGCACTTTAATTGATGTTATTCGCTCAGCGTACAAGTACTGGTGCGCTATGCGAATTTCCTTCTTCTGGCAAAGCGAATTTTGGCTTTCGCTTTGCGAAAATTGGTTGACAGAGTCTAAATAATACACCATTTCTTGTACAATATTTTACATAATAATCTGCTACCTATTACAACTTTTCAATGAGGAACAACATGAATAATTACAAGATTGAGCTCATTTATAAGTATAAAAATAACTCTTTTTCACACTTATCACCTTTTGTGGTCAAAACCACTCCCGCAAGGCTTGGGATTAAACCGTGAAGAGGGTTTCTCAAGATACGGGATTTTCCCGTTGGTTTTGAGCCTTGGGCCAACTTCGGTTATTTTCTTCTCTATAAATAGAGAAGCTGCTTTCATTTCAGGAATCATCAAACCAAGTGTTCTCTTTCTCTCTTGTTATTGAGCTTTCTCTCATTCCTTTGCATAGATTTTCTTTAGTTTCTTTTTAGCTCTTTTTCTTCTCTTATTCTGGGTTTCATTATTTCTCTTTAAGAGATCCTTGTTAGTTCTGAGATCCTCAGAAATTCTGAGAAGTTCCTGCTGTATCCTGGGGGCTTGCGCAATACACCGCGGATAAGTCCTTAAGGACAGTGATTTACACGCCTCAGGAAGTATATTGTTCGTTATCTTTATTCTACTTTTGTCAACCTTTACAACAATCTTAAGGACTTATGGCTGACAACAACAACAACTCAATCCCGGAGAATCAGAATAATGTTTCCGGAACTCAGACGGTCTTCGCGAAACCTTTCCCGGATGTATCAAAAATTGAAGTCTTGTCTGGTCAGAATTTCCGACGCTGGCAAGAACGCGTGTCAACTCTCTTAGACATGTACGGAGTCGCTTTTGCTCTTTCATCTTCAAAACCCGACTCCAATCTCCCTCCAAATTCAAAACAAGTTGAAGACTGGGTTCATGCAAACAAGGTATGTCGTCATACTTTACTTAGTGCACTCTATAACGATTTGTTCGATGTATACTGTTCCTATAAGGAAGCGAAAGAAATTTGGGATTCGTTGATTCTCAAATACACTGCTGAAGATATAGTCAGACAAAGATTCATCATTGGGAATTACTATCGCTGGGAAATGGTTGAAGATAAGGACATAAAGTCGCAAATTAATGAGTACCACAAGCTACTCGAAGATATCAAAGCGGAGAATTTTCTTCTTCCAGATGAGTTTGTTTCAGAGCTTCTGATCGAGAAACTGTCGCCTTCCTGGACTGATTACAAGCAACAACTAAAACATAGACACAAGCAAATGTCACTTTCAGAGCTGATCACTCACATAATTATTGAAGATACCAACAGGAAAGAATGTGCTGCTGTGAGGGCCAAAGCATTGTCTGCAAAAGCAAACATGGTAGAAGACAAACCTGCTCCAAAAAGGTACGAACACAAACCTGATCACAATAAGAAAAATAATTTTCGAAAATTTCGCCCCAACACTTCTAACCCCACCTTTAAGAAGAAAGGAAATTGCTTCGTATGTGGGAAGCCAGGGCATCATGCACCGCAGTGCAGACGCAGAGTAAGAAACGACAATCCTCCTAAGGCTAATATAGTCGAAGGAGATAACATTATTACTGCGGTCGTTTCTCAAGTAAATCTGATGACCAATGTGAGCAAATGGGTGGTAGACTCTGGTGCTACTAGGCATATCTGTGCAAACAGAAGTGCTTTTACCTCTTACACGAGTGTAGGGGATGGAGAAGAACACGTTTACCTCGGTGATTCCAGGACCACTCCTGTTCTGGGAAAAGGGAAAGTTCTTCTCAAACTCACATCTGAAAAGACTCTGGCCTTGAGTGATGTGCTACATGTGCCATCAATCAGAGTTAATTTAATCTCTGTAGCACTACTGGGAAAAGTGGGGGTTAAAGTGTCATTCGAGTCTGACAAGATTGTAATGACAAAAAATAATGTTTTTGTGGGGAAGGGATATTGTGATCAGGGTCTCTTTGTACTTAACATTTCTAAAAATATTAATGAATCATCTTCTTCTGTTTATATTATTGACTCATATGATATATGGCATGCTAGATTAGGACATCTAAATTCTTCCTATGTTATGAAATTAAAACAACTAGGATTAATTAATATGCATGATAAACAGAGTAGTAAATGTGATATATGTGTAGAATCTAAAATAACTAAGAAAACATGTTTTGCTGTAGAACGCCAAACTGAATTGTTAGGGTTAATTCATACTGATCTAGCTGATTTGAAACAAACAATGTCTAGAGGAGGTAAAAATTATTTTGTGACCTTTATAGATGATTATTCTAGATACACCAAAGTAGACTTAATCAAACATAAAGATGAAGCCTTTGATGTTTTTCTTACCTATAAAGCAGAAGTAGAAAATCAATTAAATAAGAAAATTAAGAGGATTAGATCAGATAGAGGTGGTGAGTATGTGTTATTTAATGACTATTGTGTTAAAGAAGGTATCACCATATTCACCTGAGTCTAATGGAGTAGCTGAGAGAAAGAATAGAACTCTTAAGGAGATGATGAATGCTATTCTTATTAGTTCTAGTGCACCTGATAACCTTTGGGGAGAAGCCTTGCTTACTGCGTGTTTTTTACAAAATAGAATACCTCATAAGAAAACTGGTAAAACTCCGTATGAGCTGTGGAGAGGTTATCAACCTAACCTTAAATATTTAAGAGTGTGGGGGTGCCTAGCTAAGGTGATGTTACCCGATCCTAAGAAAAGGAAAATAGGCTCTAAAACCTCTGATTGTATGTTCTTAGGCTATGCTGAACATAGTGCTGCCTATAGGTTTCTAGTTCTTAAAAGTGATACACTTGAAAGAAATTCTATAATGGAGACGAAAAATGCTGAGTTTTTTGAACATGTTTTTCCTTTAAAGGTTAGTGAGACGTCTCAACCTATAGAAAATAATAATAATAGTGATGTCATGTGTGAGGAATTAAGAAGAAGTAAAAGACAAAGGAAGGAAACTTCATTTGGTAATGATTTCTATACCTATCTAGTTGATAATGATCCAAGTAACTTTGTAGAAGCCATTAGTGCTCCTGATGCAAAACAGTGGGATAAAGCCATTAAGACTGAAATTGAATCAATTCAGAAAAATAATACTTGGACCTTAGTAGATTTGCCTAAAGGAGTAAAACCTATTGGTTGTAAGTGGATCTTTAAGAAAAAGTATCATCCTGATGGATCTATAGAGAAGTATAAGGCAAGATTAGTAGCAAAAAGTTTTACTCAAAAACCCAACATAGATTACTTTGATACTTTTGCCCCTGTGACTAGGATTTCCTCTATTCGAGTTCTGTTAGCCTTAGCAGCAATCCATAAGCTAGTGATACACCAGATGGATGTTAAAACTGCCTTTCTAAAGGGTGATTTAGAAGAGGAAATTTATATGACTCAACCTGAAGGGTGTGTTGTACCTAGTCAAGAGAATAAAGTATGTAAACTTTTAAAATCTTTGTATGGATTAAAACAAGCACCAAAATAGTGGCATGAAAAACTAGATAATGTATTGCTATGTGATGGTTTTTCACCTAATGATGCTGATAAATGTGTGTACTCTAAATTTGAAAATGGTAATTGTGTCATTATATGTTTGTATGTGGATGACATGTTAATTTTTGGTACATGCAATGAGATTGTTACTAGAACTAAACTGTTTCTAGGATCGAACTTTGAAATGAAAGACATGGGTGAAGCCAACGTAATTTTAGGTGTTAGAATCATAAGGAAGGGAGATAGTATATTACTATCCCAAGAACAATACATTGAGAAACTTCTTAAGAAGTTTGGGTATTATGATTTCAAACCCGTGAGTACCCCTTATGATGCTAACTCTAAATTAATGAAAAATAGAGGAGAATCATTATCTCAGCCTCAGTATGCCCAGATAATTGGGAGCTTACTACACTTGATGAGCTTTTCTAGACCTGATATTGCTTATGCAGTAGGTAGACTAAGTAGGTACACTCAATGTCCAAATCAAGAACATTGGGATGCACTTTCCAGGCTCATGAGATACTTAAGAGGTTCAATGGATTATGCCATTGAATATAATGGATTTCCTGCTGTACTAGAAGGGTATAGTGATGCTAACTGGATCTCTGATTCAGATGAGACAAAATCCACTAGTGGTTATGTATTCACACTTGGGGGTGGTGCGATTACATGGAGATCTTCCAGACAAACTATTATTGCAAGATCAACAATGGAATCTGAGTTTGTCGCTCTTGAGATGACTGGAAGTGAGGCTGAGTGGTTGAAAAACTTCTTAGCAAACATTCCACTAGGAATGAAACCAACCACATCGGTGTCAATACACTGTGATTGCCAATCGGCAATAGCTATAGCTAAAAACAAGAATTACAATGGAAAGAATAGACATATCCAATTGAGACACAATTTGGTGAAGCAGCTGCTAAAGAGTGGAACTATTTCCATTGACTATGTGAAGTCAGAATGGAATCTAGCTGATCCTCTGACAAAACCCTTAGGAAGAAATATGATCTTAGAAACATCGAGGGGAATGGGACTTAAGCCACTAGCAAACAAACAAATGATGGTAACCCAACCTTTGTAATTGGAGATCCCATGAATAAGGTTCATATGGGTAAAAACAAGTCACTTGTTAGTTTTGATAGCACTAATTTTATTTTAAATCAAATATGTCCATTCCTATGGTGTGTGTGAAAGTGCTAGAGACTGCATTATTGAGAGGTTAAACTTTGTAATTAATCAAAGTTTTAATGATCTTCATATCCCTTACGGGTGGTGTATGATTTACAGCATACACTTGATGAAATCACCTATATGAGTGTCAAGTGGGGCCGCTTGCATGAGATCTTGGCATGATCTCTAGAGCACTCATGAATACCGGGCACGCGCATGGCCTAGTAAGCGCATCACAGCGATAACAACAAGGATTGTGGGGGTGTACTGTGATTGATAAACCTCTAACACACTCAAGTGTCTTTGGTTCATATACCTTGCTATACCAACTACACTGTGTGCTAAGTTTCTTGATCTAGGACTGGTTCATATAGCTTGCTATACCAGTTCTGATGCATTACATCTTGTGAAACCTAGAATAATTTCTTTTCTCTTTCGTTTATATATATTTTTTGCAATATGTTGGGGATTGTTATAAAAAGAGTACCGTTATATTGCAAAATATCTTCCAAAAGATATGATTTCGCGGTGGAGCTTTCTGTTGCATCCTTCTTCCGAAAGAAGTGGTTTCACGTGGCTGCAACCTTTCGTGGTCAAAACCACTCCCGCAAGGCTTGGGATTAAACCGTGAAGAGGGTTTATCAAGATACGGGATTTTCCCGTTGGTTTTGGGCCTTGGGCCAACTTCGGTTATTTTCTTCTCTATAAATAGAGAAGCTGCTTTCATTCCAATAATCATCAAACCGAGTGTTCTCTTTCTCTCTTGTTATTGAGCTTTCTCTCATTCCTTTGCATAGATTTTCTTTAGTTTCTTTTTAGCTCTTTTTCTTCTCTTATTATGGGTTTCATTATTTCTCTTTAAGAGATCCTTGTTAGTTCTGAGATCCTCAAAAATTCTGAGAAGTTCCTATTATATCCTGGGGGCTTGCGCAATACACCGCGGATAAATCCTTAAGGACAGTGATTTACACGCCTCAGAAAGTATATTGTTCGTGATCTTTATTCTACTCTTGTCAACCTTTACAACATATTTGGTATCGTTCTCATTAGGTATCTAAAAAAACGTGCTATCTCATGAGTGAGTTGGACCTATTTGTCTTCTGTCACTGAAGTGACTCGTCATACATGATTTACCATTGAATATTAATTAACGATCGAAACGTATCATTTTGATAGTATGAGTCATATTTTAGAGGCTGAAAATGAATACAGTGATCAATGAAATTACTATAAAACTATGTAGAAAATTCAGAAATACAAATAGTATAATTTGAACAGCAATACAAATACCATAATTTCAACTAAAATCAATAAAAAAGAATCAATTATAAACAAGAATTTATACAAGGAAACGATACACTTAAACTGAATATTCTAGGCGATAAAAAGTCAGAGTTTTACACTTGATCATTCCCGGTAGCTGCCTGCATCGCCTAGTTCCTGCTAGAATTTGGTCATCATGTACAAGAACTAAAAACGAAAGGAAAACAAACAAAACTACACACTACATACAGCAAAACGCATAATTGCATGCGCATCAGAAGGAGAAGCTCCACAAAGAAATTTCAACATCATCCTCAAGAGATGTCCAGTCCCTAACATATGTTAAAAAAGAAGGAGATCTCAGAGGCTCATCCGCCAAGTTCTGAAGCCACTCATGCATGTCTTCAAATCCTAATGTAACTGGTACTGTTATCTCATCCAAATCACCAAACTCCCGCAGCACTTTGCTACTATTGCCATCTTCATCAGTGCAGGCACCACAGCTGCTAACTTCGCAGTCAACCACGGGATTCACATTCTCGTTTTCTAATTGCTCGAGGCAACTGTCTTCCGCAGCAATCGCCACAACAGCCTCCGCCGCCACTCGCCGTATCTCCTTCGCATTTGTAGACGCCGGCAAGGGCAGCCGCCACGCCGAGTCGGCGAAGTTGAGACAAGCGGACTTTCCTCGGAGGGCGAGCGCGGCAACGTCGTGCGCGCGTGCGGCCATCTCAGGGGTTGGGTACGTTCCGAGCCAAATCCTTGTGGATTTGTCATTGGGGACACGAACCTCGCAGACCCACTTGTTGTTCTTCCTCTGTCGCACCCCCCGGTACACGGGGTGCCGTGTCTCCTTAAAGATTCGGCGCCCCGCACGTCTCTTGGGGCGCGCCGACGCTAATGCATGTAGTTCATCGTCGGAGTGAAGGGCGTTGGGAGAGGAGCTTGTTTCCGGGGAGGAGCAAAAGTAGTAACCGTTGTTGGAGTGGGGTAATGATTGTTTGGAATTAACGTTCATTTGTGGAAAAATGTTTGCAATGGATTGGTTGGGTTTAGTGGTGGTTGAGTTGTGAAATTGACTGACTGAAAAATGAGAGGATGTTAGTGAACTATGTTATCAGTGGTGTTGAATATAAGTAACTTTTTGAGGTTTGGGAAGTCAGGAAATTGACGCACGTGGCTACGATGTAGACACGGACACGGGTTTTTTTGCCAGTTGCTCTTTCCGCTTGGTAACGTTCGCAACATTGTCATTATCTGTTGCTACCTGCGAAAGTTAACACTTTGACTGGTTGTACCATCTTAAAAGCTGCAGTGACCAATGACCAGATTCAGATAATACAATCAACACCAATGGTTTGAACCATTTGGCTGTTTGGCGAACCAGAGTACAATACGTGTTTCCAATTTTACACTTACAGTACCCGTTTCCACACAGTAAAACAATAAAACATGATATTTTGTATACCTCTCAATTTGACATAGTTCTTATTAGGGTTGACGAAATAAAATTGAACTATATTACTAAAATATATATTAAATTAAAAATTAATTTGTTTAAACTGAACTGAGTTATAAAACAAATTAAACAAACTGAACTACTGTTTTTTATTTTATCAAACTGGACTGAACTGAACTATACTAAATTAAACTAAACTACAATATAAATTAATTTGAATTACTAACTATACTAATTTTAAACTGAATTATACTAATTTTAAACTGAATTGTACTAGTTTTAAAATTGAATTGTATTAGTTTTTAAACTGAATAGTATAACAATACATGTTCTTTTTAATTGAAAATTATTTTAATATTTATTTTATTTTATTCATAAGTGTCTTATAAATTAACTTTTTTATTATTTGATATTATTATTTTTTATTTTATTTATATTTATTTTATTATTATATGTGTATGGAAATTATTTTACAATTTATTTATTTATTTTATTTTATGTTATTTTTTATTTTTTTATTTATATTTATTTCGTCATAAATATTATTTTACTTTTATATTTATTTTTTTAATTTTTTATTTATATTTTTTTGTTTTATATGTGTATATAATTATTTTATCTTTTTATCTACTTATTTTATTTTAAAATAATTTTTTATTTATATTTATTTTGTTCCCTCGTAAAATTGTTTTATTAATCAATTATTTATTATTTATATTTTATTATGTAAAAATTAAACTAATATTTATTAATTATTATAATATAATAAAAGATGATACTAGAAAAATTACTTTTAATAAACGTTTGTTAATTTTTTTGTCATTTGATATTTCTATAATATTAATTATTTTTGTTACATTACTATTTTTTTTTATGATATTTCATTATATATTCATTTAATAAAATTTAACGTTAAAAAATATATTTTAGTTTTAGTATGTAAAATATTATCATTTAAAAATAATAATATTGATATTTATTTTAAAGTAAGTTGATTTTTAAAATAAATAGTTATTTTAGTGTGTGCGCTTACACACATTTTAATATCATTAAAAGTTTTTTTAACATATTTTTACATATTTAATAATATGTTAAAGAATATAATATATTTAAAGTATTATTTTTTTTATATAGTTCTTTTTTATGATTTATGTTACTTAATCATTTAATAAAATAAAATTTAAAAAATATATTTTACTTTTATTACTTAAAATAATATTATTTAAAAAGTAATATATGTTTATTGATAAAAAAATATAAAAATTTGTGATAAAAAAATTTTGTCTTAAAAAATTCATTATTAATTTTTTATTTGAACGATTTCTTTTATTAATATTTTATTATTAAATAATGTTTTCTTAATAAGACGGAGCAATTGAACGGGAACTAGAGAAGAGAAAAGAGTAGATACAGTTCTCACAGTTAACTGAACTAAAACTATTATAAATTCAGTTTTTAAAAACTAAACCATAAAATAGTATACTGAACTTTTAGTAATATAGTATAGTTAACTATAGTACAGTATAGATCAGTTATTTTTGTCCAACCCTAGTTCTTATGGCTCATTTACATGGGTCAGAGTTAAAAACACCCATGAGGTTAAAAAAGTTTACAATATAAAAAGTTTCATCGAATCAAAATACCAACAAAAGAAGAATTATGTACTTATAAAACGAAAAATCTATTTAAAAAATGAAAATTTAAAAATTATTTAAAATAGTATCTGCATACATGAAAATTATTTTAATATTTTTTTGCTATGTCTTCTACTAATCATTAACAATATACACTTATGTTAATATTTTAAAAATCATTTGAATATATTTTAAAACATATTTGATCAGTGTTCATAAATATATTTTGAAAATACAACACCAACTAAATTCAACAAAAAAAATCTAAATTCGAAAACTATTTAATCAATCTAAGTTCTGACTTAATATGAACAAAATCATGCTAAACTTAAGTTCAATTAGATGGTAAACGCCCGCGCGCGTGCACACACACGTGTGTATATATATATATATATATATATATATATATATATATATATATATATATATATATATATATATATATATATATATATATATATATATATATATATATATATATCATGTTGTATAAACAGTTATATGTTAACTAAGCAATGAATTTAAATGTTATGTCATCGATTAGAAAATTGTTCATCTCATGTTGATTAGGATGAATAAAATTAACTAAACTGTTAAAACCTACAATAAGCTAAAAATAATTTGATTGGTGTGAATTAAAAATTAGTTTATACAAATTAAATTAAACCATTCTTTTTCTACCAAATTACACTATATTAAATTGTACTGTTGTAATACGAATTGAACTGCTATGTATCTTAATTATTCTTAAACTGCATTAATTTTGAACTGAACTGTATTATTTTTGAAGCAAAATATTATTTTTGAATTGAGTTACACTAATTTTGAACCTAACTATACTATTTTTGAACTAAATTACACTAATTTTGAATCAAACTGCACTAGTTTTGAATCAAACTGCAATATTTTTTAATTAAAAAATTAAAAGTGATAGTATTTATTCACTTCATTCATACTATAAGTTTTTCATAAACAAAAATAAAATACATAAAACTAAGTAGATAGGAAATATTTATCACTACCCAAGAGTAAAGGTCCTCCCATAAAAAAAATTCAAAAAATTAATACATCTTCAAATATAACTTGTATTATAAAATATAAATTATCAACACATCTTTAATCATCCAAACTATAATAACACTTCAAGGTCCAATTTCATCCAAACTATCTCTACAAAAATAAAATAAAATATTTCATAATTTTTTAAAACTTTAAATATAAACTAAAAAATATATAAATTTTTTATATAAACTCACCTTGCTCAAATTTATCAAGTCTTTTAAGATTTTCATAAAAAGATATAGAAAAATATGTTCTTTTTAACCATCTTCTTACGTGCAAACAAGTACTTTTACTATACTTTTACTATTTTAGACGTTAAACAACTACGATAAGTACTAATTACTCTTCTTCCTACAGTGAATTCACACTCTAATATTACAGTAAAGATGAGAATGACTAACACCTCCTATTAAGTCACTTAAAGTTTTAACAGTTTTATTTTATTGATATAATTAATGCTCTTAACATCTTGAGTAAGAAAATATTTAAAATATGAGACTGAGTCTTTTTATTTTCAACCACTTATCTTATGTTTGTTAAATATCTATAGTTTTCATGTTCATAAAGTCTACATTTTTATAAGTATAAAATTATTACTTTGTCATTTTATGTAATTTAAAAATAAAATACACAATATTAAAAAGTTATTTTTTACTTTCTGATTATATAATCTAAAATTATATATTTTAGAAAGTAAGAGAATAAATTTTAAATTGTATAATTTTAAAACAAAAATAACTCATCATTGTTTTTGATTTGGTTAGAGAAATACAACTATGAAAAAATTGGTAAATTAATTGCTTGAGATCGAAGGTAAGGCATAGCCAAAAAAAAGTTGATTATAAAATTCTATAATATATAAATTACTTTTACTCTTCAATTAAGCAATTAAAAGAGATTTAAAAATTTTAAGTTATATTTAAATTTTTAAAAATTTAATTTTTTAATTATACAATTTTTTTTATTTTTATATAGATAAAATAAAAAAGTGACTGTAGAATGTAAAAGACAAAGGGAAAAATTAAAAAAGAAATAAGAGGAACACTTCAATTATCAATTAATTTATACAAGTTGAGGTTTTTAAAACTGATCTCTAAGAGAGTATAGTTTAATTATTATTCTAATAATTTAGTTTTTTTAGTATAGTTAACCATATTGTAATATAGTTAATTTAGTTTTGTCCAACTGACTATACAAATTCAAAATTACAACTTTTAAAAAATATTTGGTCTCGTAAAACAAATTAAAAATATTATTGAAAATAAAAAGTATTTATAGTAAAAAATTAATATATATTTAAAAGGTTTTTTATTTTTATTCATTAAAAAAAATGAAGAGATTAACTTTTCAAGACTTTTAGAATTTAGAAGTTATATATTTAATAAAATAATATTATGTGATTCTTAATAAAAGAAATGGAAGTCTACATGATTAGGATCATTGAAGGAAATTTGGAGAGAACACGTTTATTTTTTTAATTAAATCCATAGTTCTTTGAATAAGAGATTATTTCCAAACAGGAAGGGAACGGTTTTCCTTGTTTTTTTCTTTTTCAGTTTACCCCATCTAAATTAGCAAATACAAATTTGTTCTCTTATGTGAAATTCTCTTTAATATATTATTACTTGGCCCTGCCATGTTACTAAGAAAATATAAATTTATCTTCTAAATAATAATATAAGCTAAATTGTGATGTATAAGCTTAATTAACTCTAATACAACGTAAAATTTGATCATTTTTTAAATAAAAACATAAAATTATTTTAATACATAAATTTAGGTTTAAAATTAGCATAGTTATTAGTATCATAAATGATATTTTAATGCATAATTTTTTTACATTTGATATTATTTTTTTATTTTTTATTTATTTTTATAATATAAAAGTTCATTATTTTATGACTATTTTATTATTATAATATGTGTTAAATAAATGTGAAATGTGTGTCATTAGTATTTTGTTTTTGAAACATTATAAAATAGCTTCATTCACATTACATAGAGGGGTACTAAAATTCTCAAATTTCCAAACCATTTCGCAAATTGTTGTGGGGCTTTTTTTCTTCCGTGTTACATGACATAAGAGAGGTTATACTTTGACACTAAAACAACAAGATACACTCATTTAACAATCAAAATTAATAATATTTTAATTATATTTATATTATTTTTAATTTAAAATTATAATATATATTATTATTATTATTGAAAAGGTGTATCAAACATATATATTCTTAAAAAGGATGTCAAAATAACTTTTGGCAAAATATAATGCGCACAATAACTTTTTGACTGAATGAAGCAAATGATAGAATTTTGTGAATTTTTATTTCGAAACATTTTTGCACCTTCAATCCAGAATTCTTACGAAGGAATTAAAACAATTGAAAGAACTCACTAAATAATATGTTGAATTTTAGGATAATTTTGTGGGTCAACTTCTTGGGTTTTCTAACCCATTTTTAGGGTCCAATTCGTTATTATGCATCGACACCAAGCCCGAGGCCGAGAGTGTAGAAATGTGGTGGTCCATTTTAGGCCCACTTTGCTAAACTTTTAAAACGAACCAATTTTAAAATCTAATTTATTTTTTCTTAAATGTTTTTTAGATTTGGTCTCATCTTAAAATATTTAATATTAAAGTATACAGGTTAGTTTTTTTTTAAATAATTAATCCGTCCAAAAAATAGTAATATATTCCATTTTTAGTAAATAGGAAAAATTATCATTTTAATATAATAACTTCAGTTTTATTTGAATCTTATTAATTATTAATATAATTGAGATGTGTTTAGTGTTTAATTATTGCTACATGTGTTTGTTAAAAAATATTAACATTAGAACCCGTTCGTCTATACATATTAAAAAGTTCGACTCAATATGATTTTTTTAACCTATGTATAATTAAATCTCGATAATTTATTATGGTTATTATTTATCATTTTATTATTATTTATTATATTGTTATTATATTTTTTAAATAAATATTATTTTGATAGAAATATAAATTCATGATACAGGTTAATCATATAATGATATAAGTACAACTAGTATTTTTTTTTTAAGAATACTTCGTTCATAAACTCATTCTCTTGATTCTTTTGTTAATTTAAGTGTCATAAAGTCTTTGCATATAGATTTTCTTCTCCTATTGAGAAGTCCTTCTACAAACCGGAAGAGCGATCAAAACACTGTTTTAATATTATCACATGTCCATAGAGTCCACGGATTTTAAGTTTGAAAAAAATTAATTTTTTTTTCTGGACCAATTATTTATCCTTTTTATTTCTTCAATTATTGGTTAAATTTACTTCTTAATTTTCTTATTTATGCAATTCTCCCTAAAAATTTAAAACTATTAAAAATTTAAAACTCATCAAAACTTAATGAGTCGGGTTCCGTTTTATTTGTATATTAAAATTTGTAATTATTTTTAAATTTTATCTGACTCAAATCTGTGAAAATCAAATTAACCCATGAATTTTAATTCGATTTGATAACACTGTCAACATATACAACATAAGTAATAAACGAGTAATATTGATCTATTTAGATTGTCAATAATAATACAACACGTAATGGATTGAATATAAGACCATTAATTCTTACAAAAACAAGTTTTAATTATTAACTATAATAAAATAATTTACCAATAATGATAATTTGGATCCAATAAAAGATGTCAATTAATTAATAAAATATTTAAAGAAATTAGTAGAACCGAGTAGTTAACTTGTAAATAAGTTAATTTAATTAATACAATTTTTTATATTTTTCTTCTTTTAAAATATTTATGAAAGAAATTAGTTAATATATATATATATATATATATGTGTGTTTTTTTTTTTTTAAATCACACTGCACAAGATTTAGCATTATGTAGCCCTACACAAATTCCTATGATTTGTACAAACGTCATTAAATTTGTATTGCAGAAGAATCACATTACACACAACATAAAATATAGAATGTTTTCTTTGTGGTATTTTTAGATATATGAAATCTTTATTTTCTTTGTACAGTATTAGTCATACAGTACACTATAAGAAGAAAAGATACTGGCTAATTTTGATTATAGGCATCGGTTATGCAACCGAAGTATATATGACCGAGGTAAAAAGGTAGGTTTTATGTCTAGGTCAAGGACCGAGATAAAACAAGATAGGATTATACTTCGGTTTTTAGATAACCGAGGCAGTAGCGTATTTTTTTTTTTCAAATTTTAGGATTCGGGTTCATAGTATCGCCTGTTTTACTTTATCACGTTGCAAATGAAATGGTAGCAAATCAGTGAGGCTGAATCTGAATCAATTGATACCTGCGCTGTTTCAATTTCTGAGGCTGAATTTGAATCAGAGGATAGAAGCACACAAGAAAACCCAAAAAATTATCAGCAGAAGCAAGAAAACCCAAAAAATTATCAGCAGGAAGCAAGAAAACCCAAAAAATTATCAACAGGAAGCAAGAAAACCCTCGCCACTGTCACCAGTTTCCTCTGCTCCCCCGCCTTCCATGAATCCTCCGGCGCTGTCATCCCCTCCGCCATCCACCCTCACTCCTCCGTCCTCGGGTGGTTCTCTACTCGCCGCCGATCCGCACCGCGGTCCAGTGGTTCAAGCCCCATTCCTCGACGTCGTCAACATCAGCCCTGCTTTCCGCGGCCACTACGGTGCTTTGAGCCCCACCTCGAGCCTCCCCGCACTCGACTGTGGGCTCTGTGGCTCCCCAATGGATGAAGCTGGTGACGGGAGGCTCGCCCGGATAAAGCAGGTCGCCAATGACCAGAGGGAGCTCGACGGACGGTGGCAACACTGTCTTGACCACGCGACAACAAGGCAACAACGGGGAGGCTGCGGCGTTGACGTTGTGGACGCAGCGGGGAGGGAGCAGCAGAGAGGCAACAACGGGGAGGCGCGATGGTGAGGCAGTGGTTGGATGGCAGTACTAACATCTAGATCTTGCGCTGCGAGAACACTGTAGCGGCGGCGACCACCTATCGGCGACCTGTGGTGGAGATGATGATGGAGCACTTGGATGCAGTGGGTCGCTTGGATGCAGCGAGAAAGAAGAAAAGTGGAGAAGTATTTTTTGGATGCAGCAGAGAGAAGAGCAGCAGAGAGAAGAGCAGTAGAGAGAAGAGCAGCAGTAGGTAGGGTAAGTGTGCAGTAGTAGGTAGGGTAACTTGCCTCGATTATTCCTTTAACCGAAGTAATTGACTTCTACTGCCTTGATTCCTTCCTCCAACCGGTGCCTATACGCAGATTATATGCTTCGGGTAGTTTCTAACCGAGTTAATATTGCTATTATGCCTCAGTTCCTGTTGAACCGAAGCCTATAAGTTTGCTCAAATTGCAATACTGTCACCGCATTTATATTTGCTTCGGATTTGTGCAAACTAAGACCTATTAACCGCGTTAGAAAGCCTTTTTTTTACTAGTGGTATGACTATATAGTGAGTCACACATATTGGATAATCAGTCTTTATTTAGACTTATGTGAGTCATCTTTTAAATTAAATAGTTACGGAAATAAAATGATCGATTAAGAGTCAGATCAATTAATTTTAATGTTATTAATTTAGAAATAAAGTATATTATTTATAATTAAATTGTAATTAAACTTATATTAATAAAAAAATCACTTTAAAATTTATAAATATATATTTAAAATAAATAGATAAGTGATCTATATTTACTATAGTAATTAATATTTAAATTGTTAATATTAAGCGGAGTGTCTTCGGTAAGTATTTTTCAAAAAGTTTGGATAAACAGTTATGAAAAAAATTTAGACTTCAAACTAATTTTAAATCACCAAACTTTGGACAGTTGATCTAGACCCATCCCGAAACACTCCTTATATGATTTTAATGTTTTTTAAGTTTTGTTGTGACCTCCAATGGAAATCCATGTAAGTTGAACTTAGGATGTAAAACTTTATACATATTATTCAATCATTTTACATTTTTCTTTTAAGTTTTGACGGGACTTGACATCAAGATTTTAACTATATATATGACGTTTTTTTTTTCTTTCGGTCATGAGATTCAAATCAGTGGACTTAAATCTTTTAGCAAACTTTATTTTAAGGATTTGTGAAAAAGTGTGGACCAACACCTTTAATACAGTTATTGAAGTATTTGATATAATTTGAGTTGCTTTTGAGATAACTATGTGACACTCTTTATTGTCACAAAAAGAAAAGTTTTCAATTATTGTTTTGCTGGGCAAAACGAAAAATATATAGTAATTTTATAACACTTATTTAATAATTGGTTTCTGGACAAGGGTAAAATGTAATATATACAATTTTTTTCCTTCTACTGTCTACACGATTAGGTAAAAAAGAATACTTTTGTTCTTACTATAATTAGCTTAAAAAACATTTTGTTTTGCACCAAATTTTCTCTCTTATTGTCATTCTTTTGATGTTTTTTTCTTCTCTTTTACTTTTCAAAACCAAAATCATAAGATGATTAGATGCAGCAACAGTAAAAAAGAAAAGAAGCAAGAAATGATAACTTATTTTGAAGTTGAAGGAGGAAGTGAATTGAGCACATACAGTTAACCAATTAAATCTGGTCAAAGGGAATAATATGATTATGTCTCGCAGGATGCCCCTTTTAAAAAACATTTAGGAACTGAACACTCAACTTACGCGCACTATAACTACTTTGTTCGTTATTAAATTTTATTTTGTTTCATCTACAATATATATAACAGTATTTATATGTTCCTACTGTTAAAAAGAAAATCTAGATGTCACGTGCAAAAAACATATTTTTCTAAGACAATTCATAAAGAAACGAAGAGATGTTGCAAAATTCAAAATCCAACATAAATTAAAAATAATATCAATTTATATATTAGAATATGAATTGTTTCAGTAGGGATGTGGAGACCAAGATACGAACCTAACAACCTTACTCTCTTCCTTCTCTGTGCTGCTTTCACTATGTTGTCTTTCTCTCTTCTCCAAGTCTCTGAGTAAGGTGGGCTGGGTACCTGCAAAGGCACTCCGACGCTCAAGTCAATAGGGGTGTTTTTAGAACAACCAAATCTTTCTTAATTTTCTCCTAGGGGAAAAACGTACCTTTTTTCTGGTGTGCTTTGTATATTTAAATTAACATAATAAACCGTTTACCTGAAAATCCGGTCGGTTACTGAAATTGACTGTTTAGAAGTTGTAACCATCATATCGTGTGCTGATACCGAGTCAATTACTTCCGTGATATATGGCCGTGATTCACGGCGCTGTGTAGCCAAGATGTGTAACTGCTTATCTGTAACCGCTAGATCACGATGTCGCATACTGTATTTCGATCATCATTTGTGTCGACCTAAGTGGACGACGTGTCGCACATATGCTTCATGTCGGTTGTCGAGCCTCAACTGGTCGACAACGCCACATGGTCGCATGTTATTACGGTCGGTTATCTAGTGGTCGACCACGCTATGTGGTCGAATGTCATTACGGGCATGAGAATGTCCTGCAGTGGTTTAATTGTCGTCGGGTTATTGGTCGACAGTTGGAGGATTAGGTATCCTATAGTACATGAATTATATTTTAAGATGATATAAGTAATAACACTAAACTCATATATTAGAAATAGAACCCGAAAACAACATATAAATAAAAGATAATCCCCACCATACCAGCAAATTTTTGAGATCCTGAAATGTTTATATTGAATAAAAAGGTAAAAATATGACAAAAAATATTATGTGCCATGCCGCAATATCAAATGTTGAAAACTGAGAGTACGAAAAGGAAGAAACAAAAGGTGGTAGAAACGGTCGCGTAAGGATCGTGTTTCAAATTTCAATATTCAAATCCACCTTCTGACATGCATCAACTGGCTTGACAATGGCCCAGCTGAATCCCTTCATGTCTTTCAGTTTATCTTTTTGACAAAATCTGTGGCTTGACGGAGATATTAAACATGTGTATTAAACATGTATATTAAACATGTATATATACACACACACAAATGATTTGCTCTATATTAAAAGCTTGTGGGAGAAAAGGAAAAGAGAGAAAGAGAGAGGTCACCAACCAAACCAAACCAAACCACTTGATATATATATATATATATATATATATATATATATATATATATATATATATATATATATATATATATATATATAACACATAAACTCCATAGATATAAATAGAGTTGGAGTAATGAAGGGAAAGAGACGTGGGGTCCCTAACAAAGATGTCGGCCATTTATGTGGCTACTGTAGTCAAAATCTTTTGCTTCTTATTTTCAAAGTTTGCTGCTGAAATTTCTGCACATCACTCAAAAATGTATTTCCTCACAGACAAAAAAATCAATGTCAGTATTCCCTTTTCGATCAATAAATTCACTCCACGTAAACAACAGCACACAACATTGAAGATCATGTTTGTCTGTATAAACCTCACGGTGTTTTTCACGACCGACTTGTTCAATCTTTTCGTTCTTCGTCCGGCATATTTCATGACTGTTGACTCATAAACCCTACTGGACCAGTGCGTGCACGTTTATATTGGTTGGATGTTTTCATTTAATTAAATGTTTGATACTGTAGACATGGAAATTGTTGCAATCATGCTGGTGTATGATGAAACACTCTTTATATCTCTGCTATGCTAAACCTATCAGAAGCTTTCACCGGAGTATTTGACACTTAGTATTACACGGTCCATAATCATCTGGTATTTCCGTGTAGCATGTACATAATCTTATATTCAGATATACAAAATCCATTCATTTATCTAATCATTCGAAACTGAATTCAGCAAACTATCTATTATAGAAAAACAAAAAGATTTACGGATGAAATTCATTTATGCAGTTTACTAGTATTTAATGACTCGTTCCCTAATTTTAAAAATTCACCGGTCCTTTTAAAAATATTTATTGTAGTGTTGTCAAAATACACCACCCAACTACATTCTATATGATAATCACAGTTACCCAACTACATTCTATATGATAATCACAGTTAATTACTTAATGAATCAATTCAACCAGACTCATTTATTAACGAGTGAAAAAAAATTCAAACTCAACATACCATGAGTTAGTGAGTTAAATGAATTGGCTTACTATCTTACTTAATTATAAGTTTTTTTCTTTCAATTCCAAAAACAATTTTTTTCTAATTCAAATCTAAATAAATTTTAATCCAAAATTATGTTAAATTCTAAAACAATTCAAAAATAAAAAAAATATATAATATAATCCAAAATTATCTTAAACTCTAAATATAATTTAAAAGTAAGCACAAAAACAAACTCAGGTGGATTGACGAGCAAACCTAATTTACCATGAATTCAACCAAATGAGTCGGGTTCTTAGTAGATCGAACTCAAATTTAACCCATATTAAAATTTCATTTTTTAACTTAACCTGACCCAAATCTGTAGTGGGTGGAATTAGGTCACAAGTTCCAATCTATTTTGACAATACTAATTTAATGGATTAAAACTAACAATTAAATTTTGGTCACGACATCATGAACTTATGTCCGTGATGACTTTTTCTCCATTACAATATCGTTGCCTTTGTCTGTAAAACATTATTGTCTTAATTTTCGATCAAGACATTGTTGGCTCTACCTATATCATCACGACATCTTTGTCTCAACCTTAAATGAGACACTCAAACTCTAATTATTTATATAATTTGTGAATTATTAATTTTAAAATATTTTGAAAATAATAATAACTATTTCAAAAATATTACTTTTATGAACTGTCCGTAAATGAAATAGTTAATAAGTGGATTGTTTTTGTATTACATAAATTGGATTGTTTTTATTAAGATTGAATTAATAACTGTTGTTTCAAACATTAGATTTTGATTTTACTATAATGCTAAGATAAAAAAGAGTGGAATTTTGGTTTCGGTTATAATAAAAGTGGAAGAAGGAATGGTTTGAGTAGTAGTTGCCTCAGGTTGAATAATTGAGAAATGACTTCATAAGGTATTCACCAACACTATAAAAATACAAATTTTTGAAATTTTAGTTATCGACGAACTCTATTAACAAATTTATTTCATCGGTAAAATATGTCAGCAAAACATATTTTATTTATGATGGATTTTCTGTCGAAAAAACGAGCAACAAATTTTTCACTCACTATCTCTTCCTCTGTGAGCCACCCCATTAATTATCTCACTTTCCTATAGGAAACTTTAGTTCACGAACCACATGTGCTCCCATCATGAACCACCAAACCACAAGTGCGTTGTAGAATTATGAACCTTCAACGAGACACAGTTGAAGTTATTCTTACTTTCAAAATCATTATTGTTAAAGAGACACACCACGAGCTAGACCTACCGCGACTCCAGAAGAGACATCTTACTGCGATGAAGAGTCACTCACTCCACCATAGATGATGAACCATATCGTATGATTAAGAGACCAACAACACGAGCTCAGGATTGGCTAGCCACTACGACGAGGTCACCATTATTGCAAGAGTTCCGCTTCCTGGAAATAAGAAGCCTCCACTGTTGTCGTGCCGATGTATTCTAATTAAAATCCTCAATCTGGTTTTCATGTTTCTCGTGGGTTTTCTCTTCTCTGTTGGATGAAATGTGTTGGTTTTTTGGATTGGGAAAGCTAAAAGAAGAAGTAGGAGAGAGAGGAAGAAGATGAAGCAGGTCTCGGTATTTATCGAAGGATTTTTTCCAATTATTATCAACGAATTTTTCCTATAAATTACGGGTTAACGACTGCACTATCACCAACAAATTTTGGCCTGTCAAAAAAAGTCATTATCGACGGATTCTTGACATTTTTGACAGATTTAACTGTCAATAATACTTGTTTTTTATAGTACAAAAACGTAGGGTCTAGGCAATTGGATATGGAAGAGAGAAGACACAAATTGATATACAATCAAATCTAAATACAAAATATTGCAAAATAACAAAGGGAGAAAACATGAATTTTTACAATTATAGAGAACAAATGTAATCCTTAATGTAAAACATATGGAGAATGGGTCACAATAGAATTGCAACTAGGGTTAACCTTCATATGGAGAATAGGCCACAATAGAATTGCAACTAGGGTTAACCTTGAACACAGGGGAATAATGATACCAAGTAAGACATGTGTGCTTTGCAAAGAAGATGTAACAATCGAACATTTATTTTAAAATTATAAGGTGTCTAACACAGTTTGGAACCTATGTAATAGGTTGATAGGTCTTAACACAATTCAATATAATTATATAAAATAACATTCCATTAGTTTTACATGTGCCAGATAAATAATAATGGAAACATTCTCTAGAAAGTTATATCGATGACAATAATGAAATGCATATATATGACATCATAGAAATAATGTGTTGTTTAGGAGTGTCAGAGTTGATGAGGAGAAAACATTCGGAATCGCTCAATTGAAAGCTTGAGCATGGATTAGAAACAAATATAAATATGCGAACTTCTCATTTTCTGACTGATGACATGCATTATAAGCATACAAAAGTGAAGGGTTAATGTGTTTCTTGTCAAATGCTTAGGCAGAAGCAATATAAAACTATATGGGTGGGAGATGATCCTACTATTTTTGTATGACATTCCATATACATTCCTATGCTATTGTCCATTTCTCAAATTATAAAATTAGTTACATGGCTACGTATGAAATAATACAGTAGATGTATCAGGAACAAATTTTGAATTCTTTTTATTTGCTTTTAATATACATAATGTATAGAAAAAGAGTATTGATTGTTGTTGGTGTTTTAATTTTGATGTTCAAATCGGGCTCACACTCATATTTGGGACAACATACAAGAAAATAGGAAGTTACACAGGACCAATAAAGAACAACAAAAGAGACAAAGACGATGTTCAATTTCTTGTCTCAAAATTTGCCCAGATTATGTCTTTTTAATAATCTTCTCTTAAATTACTTTGGATAGACATTTGTAGGAATATTTTGAATGGAATACCATCTTTATCTTTTTTTTTTAATGTGCAGTTTCTTTATAGTGCAATTGTGCACTAAACTTTCTTGTATATAGATTGATGTACTCCAAGAACATATTCACATTTATAAAAAAAATTTCTGATGATAAAAAAAAGACCAAACTCATGTGTTAATAGATTATTAATTCGCCAAAGACTAGAAAGAACAACACTACAGTACTGTACATGAAAGACAATAGAAGAAAATTAAAACCACATATAAAGAGAGAGTAGAGAGAATGGTGTCTAATATGTATGACGATTCTATATATAACTATAATTGTAACTAAATAGGAAGATAATTATATTTAGAACTTTTATTATAATGTCTTATTCACAAGATGGTTGTATTTCAATCTTCGTCGAAGTTTTTTACTTCGTTCCTTTTTATTACGTGCTAAATTTAGATATAACACAAATACATAAACATTCCATTATTTTCCAACTTAAATATAAGTCACTCTTCAATGAGACTCGAATGTATTACCTCAAGTTCCTAGCTGATAGATGCTAAGTTCCTTTTATAAACTTAATAAGCAAAACTCGGTCACGAAGTTAATTAATAAATAACAGCACACTAATTATTTTAAGAGTGCTAAATGTTATAACTAACAATTAATAGTGTGTTTTATAATAGAATGCAAACATTTAGCTGGTTTCAACATAATAGAATGTACTTTATTAACTTAGTGTGCGTAAATTCAGAGCATTCTTAATTATACAGTAATATTAATATTATATCCTTGGCCAACTTAATTGGTAGAAGAATATGAAAGGAGATATTGTTATTATGTAAGAAAAAGGGATACAGTTACGATTATGATATGTTAATTAACAATTTTTTTTAATAATATTTTGATAATAAATTATTTGTAATTATTTTATTAGTTTGTATATTTAAAATGAATCAATTACAAATTATTACATTGTTATAAAAAAATATGTTAAAAGAATATTTCCATTTTCCATACTGTTATCAACAATTACACTGTTGTTTTATCCCCATTTATCTCGAATAGTAATAAATAAAAACAACATACTGTTTAAAGCCCTTTTTCCTCTTTTTATTCCCCTACGTAAGAAATTGTAGGACCAATATGTATGTTATATAAATGCTTTATGAATTTTTTGAGATTTTTTGTCGGAGAATGATTAGCCCTGTCCCCATCTCCTTTGCGTCTAAGAACAGAAACTGAAAGAACTTTTTTTTATCAGCTATATATATGAATGATAGGAAATGATACCTAACTAAAAGAACATCGGTTCAGAAACTGAAAGAAAGATTTTTTTTTCTTATTTCCAAGGTTACTATATATAAATAAATTGTATTACAAAATAAAACGAAAACGATTATAAGTAGCATACTAGTCAATTTTTGTTCTGACCCTTGATAATCATTTAATGGGAGGGCGAAAGTTGATGAGATAATTTTTTGTATATTCATATTATTTTACCTAATTAATTTTTCTTACTATATATAATAATGATATGTATAACTTTCTAGCCCAAATTTTAAGAATGTTGATATTTTGGAATTATTTTAATTATAATTAAAAGATTTAGTTAAACTAATACTTGTCTAAGGAGATTTTTCTAGGGAGCTATACTTCTTATCAGTTAGAAAATTTCAGTATTGTTACTTAATTAATACATTATCACGCATATTTCTCTATTTAGCTCTGGCTTATTACCTTTTTTTTTTAATTATATCTGGTTAATTGTTTCATACCCATTATGAATATTATAAGTCCAAGATATTTGAAAACTTTATAATATTCTGACTTTTAGGAA
Source organism: Vigna angularis (assembly GCF_016808095.1). NCBI lineage: Eukaryota > Viridiplantae > Streptophyta > Magnoliopsida > Fabales > Fabaceae > Vigna > Vigna angularis. The sequence goes on along the minus strand of NC_068970.1, from coordinate 14,304,464 downwards.
CTAATGCTAATAAGTGCGAACCATTCTCATTATCACATTTTATTTTTGGAGTAAAAATTATCTGATATTTATTTCTATATTCAATACGTATAAGGTTTTTTTTTCACATTCTAATTTCCATACCCACCAGAAAACGGTATACCTATAGTCTTTCTTATTGTATTAGTTATTTTTTATAAAAATAAAAAACATGGCAAAAATACATGATATTTTCAAATACTTAATATTAAAATAATATGAGTAAAATATTTAAAAATAAATTATAATTGAATAAATTTCAAGGTATCAAATAACAATTGGATAAAAGTCAAATATTATAAAATTTCATGACAATTAAAACATCTACTAATTTTACAAATGTTAATAAAACAAAGTTGATAAAGTTAAAATATATATTTTTTTTAAATATAAAAATAAAATGGATATTCAAGTTTAAGAGTATTTCAAATGTCTCTTTTTTTATACACTAATAAATATAATAATACACCACTTCAACAAAATTACACAACAAAATAATATTAAACTAATAATAATTCAAATTTAGACACAAATATTTTATCATTAGAACTTTAACTTATATTTAATAGTAATATACAAAATTCATAATAATAACATTAAGTTATTATAAATGAAACATCTTTATATAATTACATTTTTAAAATGAGTTAAAAAATAAAAATAATTATATAAATAATCATCAAAACAATATTCTACAAAATAAAAATAAATAATAATTAAAAATATTAAAAAGAAATAAAAGTGATCAAATGTAAGTTTTAAAAACGATTTGATACATTATTAAATGAAATCATACAAGAAAAATGAATAATTAATTTTGGTATAATTAATTTTGGTACGATAAGACGAAGAGTACCTTGAGAAAACTCTGAAAATATCATACAGATTGATATGTTGAATGATGATGAAAGTTATTTTAATGAAACGATTCAATTGAAACAAAAATTAAAGATAAAAAGTGATTGAATGAAAGATCAGTGCGATTATATACTTGAATTTGATAGTTAAATATATTCTTATATACTTGAAATTGATAGTTAAATATTCTTATGTAAAAGAAATATTAAAAAGGAGTAAAAAAAATTAATACAAAACTTGATAATTATTTAAATCAATAAAATTAATAGAGTATCATTTCAAAATAACTGCACAAAAGATAAAAATATATAATTAAGGTTATCATAAAAAAAAATAACTTGAAGATCTGATTAAATTTTGTAAATATAGAAGTGTCAAACAAAAATTAGAAGAGAGAATAAAAAAAATGTGTAACAAAAAAAATAAAGAAGAGTTATAAAATTAAATATTAAGATAATAAACTACCATACTTAAGTAATTTAAATAAGAATAGAAAAACAGATCAAGATGAGTATTGGAATAAATATAGGAACAAGAATAAAGGGGATATGTATATAGACATCGGCTTCTCATACCCAATTTAAATTGTGTATTACATATTATATATGTAACTAATCAATACGAAAAAATTTCATAAAAAAGAAAAAGATTTGGACAATAACCATCTTATGAGCACAATGCATCTAAGAGTAAAGTAGACATAATTATAATAACATTAAAAGAGGCTTTAACTGAATTCAAATTATAGTCTAACTTATTTCATGGATAGAGTTTAAAGAATAAGATGTACTTAAAAGATTTAAATATTATTATTTTTAAGGTGAGAAAATAAAAGAAAGGTTTAAATGTTTCTATTTTATGGACAAAAGTTTTTTACTTAGCTTTTATGTTTCCTCGTGTTAATTATTTGGGAGGAAGAAGTTTGTTTTAACTGGTTTGTGAAGAAAGGTAGAAAAAGTCTGTGGGTCTACCACCTTTTTCATCCATGTCAAATTCGTGAAAAAGCTAAAACATACAATTTTGCATTGGACAGTTGACAATTTTGCCTGAGCTTATATTTAACCATGTAGGTGAAAACATTTTTCATGGTTAATGTAAAACTTCATGAGTGTAGCTACCTTTTGGAAAAACATTAATGGGTTGGTTTTTGCTCCAATAGTGTTAAGACTTGACTATTGCATAAGGTTAAAGAAGGTCAAACTGGTATTTTGTGTTTGTTTCACTGTTGAACCTTGCTTCCTCTTTCTGTCGTATAGGTTGTCGTTTGACTTTGAGGTTGCTAGAGCTTCACACATGCTTTTGAATCCACTGTCTCTGACCACTATAGAGGTAAGTTTCTGAAACACGTTAATGGTGATTTTCTTTTTTTAAATGGACTGTAGTTGCCAGTGTGAAGTGTATGGTGGTAGTCCTGTATTTTCTTGAAACCAAAACTCATCACTTGGTTAAACATGCATGACCAGAGATAAAAAAAAAAGGCAAAATCTATAATCTATAATGTTATGGAACATAATCATTTATGCTTGAAAATTGTACATAATTATGTATGTATATATAACTAATTTTTGTATCTTAATGTTCTTTATAAGAATGACCTTGAATCATTAATGGAACATCCTTTTGATGAAACATATTATAAATTATGCTCAGCATAGCAAGCAAAATTAGATGGCTAAACATGCAAACGACATTTTATTTAGGAAAATTCCCCATACCAATGTACTTTTCTTTTATTTGTTGAATTTTAATTACAATTTCCCCGTACCTAGCATATAAGGGGTTTGATCAATTCGTTTCTCAAAATTGTACTTAGTGGGAATATCTAATCAAGGTGTTTTAACTCCAACATCAAAGTCGTTGATTTTGATTACATGATACTAAAGTTTACAAAACCAATATTAAAGTCAACCGCAAGATTGATAGATCATGACTAATCTTAAATATCATGGTCAAAAGCCTTTTTGTTTCAGAGATCCTTGAAGAGATTAACTATGCTAATATATAACTTTGTTATGATCGGACCAGAGTTGTAGGAAATGCAATGTTAAAAACATTGATAGTTTGACTATCGATGACAGTTTGTACAATATGTCTCCAATCATATTCTTAATAACAAATATTTTTATTTTAACAAATCAATCAATCAAAATATTTCAATCAATTCTTTTTATTTTCTTTCCTATAATCTAAACATCTTTATTTTTATTTTACTTTTTTACGGTTCCACTACTTTTTATTTTTTAATTTAAACAAAATCTTACATTTTCTTTGCATGAATAAATATAAAATAAAAAGAAATACAAAAAATAAAAGTAAGATTATTTAAATTCAATAAAAAGAAGTATTTTTTTTTAAAAAAAAAGGTACTTGTAAGTTGCTACGATTTTTAAATAAATAGAAATAAGTTAGTTATTGTTATTATTTTAAATGACATTTCTATCATGTGCTTTGGAAAATACAATTGAAAAAAGGAAGAGTACGTAGATATGTAATCTCATTATTGTAAATTTGTATTATTTTATTACGTGCAAGGAATATATATATATATATATATATATATATATATATATATATATATATATATTGAATTTAAAATTAGATAATAATAGATGCTTGGATAGCCGCATGATAATAAATAATACAATAGGTTCAATAAATAATAAATTTCACTAATATAGATTTGAGATGATTCAGATATATCTTAAGAAGTGAACTTTCAATCTAACTTAATCATATAAAATTGATTTGAAAGGTGAGATTTATGAGATTTACACTAACTTATATAAATTTTTTTTATCTATAGTTGAATGTGTAAACTCTAACATATTTCCTCACGTTAAAACATACACATCTCGATTGTAAAACTAAATATTAATAAGTGATTTAATAATGATTGATAGTAGATGACAAAATAAATTTTGAATAACTATGACATAATTAAATTTATAATCAATTTTTAAGATAAAGTTTACACCGACTTGTAAATTTTGATATAAGATTTAATACGAGTAGCAACGCTAAAGTACTCATCCTATTTTTACCTTGCACTTGACCCGCATAATGAATGCCAATATAACACCTGCCACATAACCTGCGGACTAGCCCAAGATTGTTTATTTTTTAATTTAGTTATTTTAAATTAACAAACATTTGATGCATTGTGTCCAAATAAAAAGAAACATAATTTAAATGTAATAAATAAAAGTTTGTCCAAAACAAAATAATAATTATACTTTTTGAATTTTTATTTTTTCATTTATTACTATTAAGGTTTTTTTATTGAAATTATGGAGATTATTAATCATTCTTGTTGCATCATATTGAGGATTTATTTTTTCATTTAATATTATAAATATATATATATATATATATATATATATATATTTTAATTTAAATGTATGTGTATTATACGGGTAAACTCGTCTCATCATGTTGTTAACCTATATGAACTACGAGTTATGCGGAAGAGATTAAAACGGATCAATAAAATAAAAAACTCAATCTATACTTTTTCTTATAAAACTGCAAAGTTCGCATAATTCACCTCAGGATCCCTAACATCCATCACTTCATCCCACATCTCATGGGTGTATATTTGCATAACAGTTTAACTATGCTAAAACAAATGTAATTACTTTTCTTCAATCCCTCCAATAACCTTCACAGTTCACAAATAGAACAAACAGATATATAAATTAACTTTTATAAAAATATCATTATTTTTTTATTATTATATATGTATTCTCACGTTTTTATACATGTTAAATAAAAAAGAAATAAAAAAAGAAGAAGATAAAAGTAAACATTCTTTTTTTCTTTTGAAAATGTGAAAAACGTCACACGCGTACATGGTTTTGATGTGATGGATATTTTATAAATTTCAGGTACCGCTTATGTAGTACAGTTATTTGAAAACAAAATGGAGAGGAAGTCACCTCCATGATTTCAGATAACTAAACAGTGCAAATGTTTAATCAATAACCAATATCATCACAATATCTCTTAACGGGACCACCTGTCTTTTACTCTTGTTATACTATAATCTCAAAGTTCATTCACACTTTTCTTAATAAAATATAATTTCTTCCATCTCATATTATATTTCTTTCTTTATTACTTTTACAAACACTTCTTCATTTGGACATCTTTTTTATTTTGACCTTTTCAGAGTTCAACTCAAAAACGGCGATAAAACATCTTTTAATTTTTTCATTCACATAAACAAAACCTTATAATAACATCTTTTTGAATAATAAAAAAAAACTAACGCCAATATATCAGTAAACAATTTTTTTCGAATGTATTTAAGAAAAGGGACATTTCACAAAAAATAAAAACAAATTGGACAGATTTTTCAAAATTAGTAACAAAAAAGATCATACGTAAAGAAAGAGAGCATTTTCATGGATTCTACTATTGGTGATCCAGACTTTTGACCAACTTAAAGGATAGAACACAAAAATATGTTTGATACTTTTTTTTTCGTTTAATATATTTTTTCATCACATTACACATCATGTTTAATACTCGTTTTTTTTGTTATCTATTTCTTTATCTTCCTGTACCTTTCTTCTTTCAACACCGTACATCTTATTCTAATTTTAAAGTAGATAAATAATAATACTGTCTGTCTTTATTATAAAAAAGAAGAGCGCTGAAAATGATACAGTGAGAATAAAATAAAATAAAATTTTGGCTGAGTACGGAGTCGGCGTTTCCCGCTGCACATTGTCCTCGCGACAGCGCATCAACAACGCGCTTTCAAACTTTAGGATCTTCTCATTCATGTCTCAACCTACTACTACTTTATGTCCCACTCCTTTTTCCAGTTTTAGTACTCTTCAACAACGGAAGCAAAAACCATGCCTGTACTATTGAAAGAAGAGGCAAAAAGAGAACAGAAAAAGTTTCACAGAAATGCCTCACATCAAAACCAAATGCTTCATGGCCAATGAGGACGAATTCTCACAAGTCACAACCATGGAAGCAAACACACATATTATGGTAGACCTACTAAAACACACGGAGACACATGGTCTCAGAACAAAGTAGCCCTACTTAATTAATTTACATCAACTTTCCGAGTTATATTCCATTGTATATTATTTTAATTAATTACTTAATATATATATAGATGGGTCAAAAGTTCCACAGATTTTCTCCAGCATAATTTTCGGTCCAGTAATCAGAGGGCGAGCTCATTCTGGGAGGGGTTAGCAACATTCCCTCAGCCATGTCGACCAACAAACTCGGCATAGAGAATATGGCTTCCTCGTCAACAAACTCAGTTTCATACGAAGGACCAACAACATTATGGTAACCGTAACCATAACCCTCTGTGTTATCAGACTGGGCTACTGCATTAACGTTGTTGTGGCTGGCTTCAGGCTTCATGAGTTCTGCTGCAGCAATGGCTGCGGAACGGATGTCCTCAGGGGATTTGGACGCGGGAACTGGATACCTGCCAACTGAGTCCGGGAAGTTGAGAACCGCTTCGCCGCCTTTGAGGGCTAACGCCGCCACGTCGTAGGCGGCGGCGGCCATCTCCGGAGTGAGGAACGTACCCAACCATATGCGGTTGGTCTTACGTGGCTCACGGATTTCAGTGACCCACTTTCCTCCCCGGCAACGGATTCCGTGGTACAAGGGATGTCTCTTTGATGAAGATGACGATGAAGCCATATTGGGAGGTGTTATTTGGAAAGAAAGGAAGGGTTTTGGCACGTGGGGTAATGAGAGGACTAGGCAAAAGAAGCGGGGTAGGTATATTTGTTAGAGAAATTTATAGGGTCAACTGTGAGTGTGGTATTTATATATAGAATGATATCCATATAATAAGACAGGTTGGTGGTATTATGTGTTTTAAGATGCATGCATGGCTACCTTGTTTCTACTCTAGCTTTGTTTAAATACATGGAGAAAGGAAGATGGGATTGTGGAGTAAGGTCGAGACATTGTAGTATGCAAAAGTGAAACCGTGGGAATTTCGCGGACTAACTGAGTGAGTAGTGCTGATTTAGTTTTGTTGGTACGTTAAAAGGGTGTCTCATAGCTGGGCTCCATTGGTTAAGGTTTTGGATAAAAGATAGTGGAAATTAAATATTATTGAGTAAACTGAGATTGATAACGACAAGCGGAGACAACTTCACTTGACAACTCACTAACAGGAAATGTGAATTTTTGTGGTGTTTATAGAAGAGAAATGGTGTAGCTGATGCGCACCAAACACTGGATAGCCTCAGCTAGTTTTTAATTTCATCAAGACCTTAACGTCACATCTTCATTTCCTTTTCCCAAATTGTCATTCGGCTGTATGCAGGTATTCATTCACTATTCTAATATTAAATCTCTCTCTCTCTCTCTCTCTCTCTCTATATATATATATATATATATATATATCTATATATATATATATATATATATATATATATATATATATATATATATATAACATTTAGGTGTTACTTTGTAGTTTAAACATACTTAACCATAAATCTTTTCAAATATAATTTTAGTTTTTACAAAAATTCTTATTTTTCATATTTTATTTAGTCATTAATTATAGTGGATGAAATCTCTTTTCGGGTTTCTTTTTTTTCACATATATTAAGAATATTCAGAATATGTAATATTTTCTTTTCCCTTTTTTTTATGTGTTTACCAAAGTCACATAGATTAATACTAGATCCATCAATTTTATATCTCTTTATATGGTTTAGTCCTAACTCATGTAGATTGAAGTAAAAAAAAATTACAGAATCAAAAAGTCTCTCTAGAAGTGTTTCATCCTACACTTCCAACCATTTCATCATTCACTCCCAATTTTCATAAATATCTTCTAATTAATAGAAGTGGTTATAAATTAAAAATGATTTAGTGAGAAATTGTGCATGCATTAAATGAAGTCTTCAAAACTTTGAATATATTATTTGCAAGACCTGCATCCCATTTCATCTCTGTTGAGTGTTTGCACCTTATGCACTTCATTTTGTTTAGTGTTCTCCTATTGAATGTTCTCATCCAAGTGCATGATTTTATATTTTAGGATTTATGTATACTACATCGAATATATATGAGTAATACTTCAAAAACATAAATCAAATATGATAGACATCCGATACACGAAGAATCGGATTCATGTTTTAAATGTTTTTTTAATGTTTCATTATATTAGTTTTATAATTATTGTATTAGTTTTTAATTTTTTTTAATTTTTGTATGAATTATAAATATTTAATTAGATAATTTTTAATGTTAAAAACAATTTGTATGAATTTATTAAATTTAATAAAAAATTGATAAAATAAAATTGATATGAAGATGTATACATCAAAAATGAATATTCGAAAGAAAAAAAAAGAATATCGGATCTTGATATCCGATTCTTCCTTTATCATATGTCGAAAATTGATAAAGAGAAAATCGAATTTCGATGTTCGATAGAGTAACATTTGGATATCAACATCCGATATTGTTTTTGTTAAATTTGGATTATCACATTTGATTTGATAGTTTATAATTGTTAGTCCAATTTTGTTTATACAATTTAGAATTGTTATAACTCATTAGTTTTTTTAATATTTTATAAAAAAAATTCACAATGTTAACTATTTTACATCATAAAAAACAATTTCATAAAAAAATAATTTTTTCACCTGCAATATTTTATACAAAAACTTTCACATGCAACTTTGAATAATTTTTTATGACTTTTTTAATTTCGTAAAAAAAAATTAATATTTAAAATGCATATAAAAAAATTGGTATTTAAAATACAGACAAAAAATTTTCATTAAAAAAATTAATTAATTAAAATATTTATATACTTGTAAAATCCTAATATTTCATTAAAAAATAACCAAATATCTTAAAATTATAAAAAATTTAAAAAACTATAAAACAAATTAAACATTAAACAATTCAAAACAAAATTTTTAATCAAATTAATTAAATTAAATAATTTATTATTACAAATAAAATACTTTAAATTCTAAAAAATTAAAAATAAATAAATATTAAATAATTACAAACTAAATTTTTTAATTCAAAATAAATTTAATTAATTAAAATATTTATATAATTATAAAATCTTAATATTTCATTAAAAAGAATATAATTAAATATATTTTTCATCTTTCAACTATTAAGAGTTTTTAGGTTTGGTCTCTCTCCTAAACTTTGTTTCACCGAAAACTATAATTTTTAGTCGTTTGAAAATTAACACGTTAAATTTTGAATGAGCTGCTAACGGTATACCACGTTTCATGCCATGTTTACACGGAGTTTTTCGTTTTTTGTTTGACGCTCAATCAACTTCATCATCTTCTTCGTATCATGGCTGTCATCTCTTCCATCAGCCATCACCGAAAACTTGCAGAAAGCACAGAATCACAAACCAGAAGCAACCATGAAGCAGAGAAATCTAAAATCGCGGAACCCTAATTACGATTGCAATCCAAATCGCATCACGATCTCGGCCATCACCAATCACGAGCAGCTCGCATAAGGGCAAAAACACTCCATTGAAATTACATGTTTTAAACCAGAGCACCACCTTTGCTTGAGTTTCTCTCTTCCACCGCTAGAAATTGTAGTTACTCTTAATTTTAAAATTATCATAGCAGCTGCAATTTAGTCCTCCGTAAGATGTTGAAACACTTATATCCATCTTTTTGTCAAAAATTTTACATAAACATGCTAACATGCCAAATTGTGTGGATCCATGATGAGTTAAAACCTTGCCTCATGGAGAACAACCCATCTTATTGGCCTTGTTCAATAAGGAACCACATTCGGTAAGGATCATTGAGATGTGCCCTTCTTGCGTATAAACAAACTCGACACATAGGATTATACGACTCCAGTGTGGTCCCTCTGTTACTCAAGGCATGCGTGGAAACTGTTCGATACAATGCCTGAGAGAAATGTTGTGACTTGGAATGCCATGATCAGTGGGTACTTGAGAAATGGAGACACAAGATCTGCTTCTCTTGTATTTGAGGAGATGCAAGGGAAAACTCAAGTGACTTGGAGTCAGATAAGGTGTGGGTTTGTTAGGAATGGGGATATTGTCACTGCTCGGAGGTTGTTTGATGAGGTTCTTCGTGAGTTGAAGGATGTGTTAATATGGACTGTGATGGTTGATGGGTATGCTAGAATAGGAGAAATGGAAGCTGTCAGATTCAGAATTGTTTGGTGTTCTTTGTGTGAAAAATGTAATTGGCAATGTTAGGGGTTTTGTTGAATTGCTGCATTTAGCTTTGGTGTGGTGGTTGTGAGGTTCCTGGTAAAAAGTGATTTTTTTGTTATTGAAATATATGCTTTTAATTCACTTCAATATGTACGTGAAATGTGTGATTTTAATTGTCAGTTACGCTGATGTTTGAATTGAGCAGGCCTTATGCTCAATTCAAGCCACAAAAGATATAAAAAAACGTTTTTAGCTTATATAAAAGTTATACTCGTGTTTTTTGTTGATTCGGTTTTAAATGTTGGAGGAACCTTCTTTGTGGCATCTAAAGTGCTAGAGTTGGTAGAAAATGTCGGTGCAGTAAGTGATCTTTCTGGAAAGGCAAAACTTTTCTTAGTTCTTCCGGCTGCAATGTTGGACGTGTTCTTCATTCTTTGGATTTTCACTTCACTCTCTGCAACTTTAAATAAGCTTCAGGTATTCATCTTCTAAGATCGTCTCAATATTTGTTACTCCCTGAACATCATGTGAGCTTTTCTAGTAAATGAGACATAAACTACAAGGCTACAAAATTTTCACTTTCTTTGGTAAACTTGCCACTTTCCTTATTTTTTATTTAAAGCACCGTATGGGTAGCAATAGGCAGGAGTACTGTTATGTGTATGATGTTTTCACACTTTTGTAGAAATATGACATGACAGTATTATTGATAGAATTAGCTAGCAGGAGAGGTGCGCAGATCGAACCTAGGGTTCCTTCTCGGAGAGGAGTGGTCAGGGTGGGAAACAGAGGCATTGGAATAATGTGATGGAACTTGATGATGATCGAAAACGTGAAGCAGGGGTGATTCTGTTCGAGTTTTGTTCGAGTTTGGTTTCAAAGTCAGCATTTTACTCAGGTGGTAAGGGTTTGTCCCGCAGAAATGACCGATCTCGGTGGGTGTGGTGGGGTTCTTACCGGCGTACGAGGCGGTCACCTCCAGAGACAGAGGATAGGGAGGGAGAGGAAGGGAGAGAAGTTGGGCGTGAAGACGGGCGCGAAGATGCATGGAAGGATTGACTCATTATAGAAAGGATAATGATATTTGACAACATTTTTTTGACAACATTTTAACATTGTCTACGTGTCATTCTGTGATTGGTCCAAAATTATTCCACAATCAATAATAATAATCATAAACACCAATATAGACCAATCACAGAATGACACGTAAACAATGTTAAAATGTTGTCAAAAAAATGTTGTCAAAGTATCATTATCCTTATAGAAAAAAGCAAAAATATCTGGCACACCGTTAGCCACTTAAGACAAAAATTAACGTCGTTGATAATGGACGACTAAAAATTATAGTTTCTTTGAGAAGAAGGATCAAAGTGAAGAAAAGATTGAAAGAGGGACGAAACCCAAAAGTGCTTGATAGTTGAGGGACAAAAAACGTATTTAAATCAAAAGAATAACTAAATATTTTTAAATTATAAAAAATTAAAAAACTATAAAACAAATAAAACATTAATAAATTCAAAACAACAAAATTTAATCAAAATATAGTTAATTAATTAGAATAAGATTTGTGTGAGAAGAAGTGAAAAAACTATACATGGAGAAAACAAAAGAGAAATGAAAGGGGAGAGAGAAATGAGAAATGAGCATGTAGGAAAAACAAGAAAGTTGTTTTAATATTAAGAAAGAATCTTTTACCAGATTATTTTCAATTTTTTAAAATTTATTAACATTTTAATTGTAGGATATAATAGAAATTAAAAAAAAAACTAAGGTGCTGACTAAACCCTTTAAAAGTGTGGGATGAAATGTCCTTCTGGTAGAAAAAGTTCTCATAACCAAAATATGGTTATTTCACCATGCACCTCGAGTGATTTCATCTTACACCTTCAATTTCTAAATATAACCTTACATTTTTTTTATTAGATTTCGAAATCTGATGAAGAAATTGAAAAATCATTCATCAGATTTCAAAAACCAATTAAGAAAATAAAAAATCTTTCATCGGATTTTGAAATATGATGAAGAAAAATCCTTCATCAGATTTTAATATCCGATGAAGCACAAAAATTGGAGTGTAGGGGTTTTTGAATTGCAAGGACAATTTTGGAATTAAAAAAAATTGGAGGTGTAGGATGAAATAATTAGAGATGCAAGGTGAAACAACCTCAAAATGTCTACAAAAGCCTATGGACCAGGGCCAATCCATGAGTCTTTTTTTTAGAAAAAAAATTATTTTGAATTCAACAAAAAATGTAATTAATTCTTAATTTGTTGCAAATCTAGATGTTTTTAATTTATCAAATAATTATATATAAACATTTTAATTAGATTAAATAAACTTTGTAAAAGTATCAATAAGTTTGATTGCTTGCTTATATACGAAAATTATTCAACAAGATAATATGTTGAAATTCTTGACTATAACCAAACATTTAATTTTTTGACTGACTAAATATATTTTTAAAGTATATAAGATAGTTATTTGATTTTATTGTACAAAAACTTTATGTATATTTCATATATATATATATATATATATATATATATATATATATATATATATATATATATATATATATATTACTTCTCCTATAAACATATTTATTAAGTAATTTCTTACCTTCTAATGAATTTTTACCAAAATTAACAATAAATTATTTACAACATTAAGTGGTTTATGATGTATCATTCACTAGTGTAGTCAAGGGAAATGACACCGGTTATTTTCGCTTATAAGCACCGGTTCTGCAACCGAGGCATATACATGCGAGGTAAAAATGGATAAGTTTTTTGCCTCGGTTCTGAACTGAGTAAAAAAGAGGTAGGTTTTCACCTCGGTTCCTTCTGAACCGAGGCAATATCTTAGACTCTACTGTCTCGGTTGGGACCTTAATCGAGGCAGTAGAGTATTTTTTTAACGTTCGGTTTCACCAGCTTTTTCGCCTCTCGCGAGACCGATCGGTTATGACCTGCGTCCACCTTTTCCGCCTCTCGCGAGACTGATCGGTAGTGACCTGCGTCCACAGTCTAGGTTGCTTTTTCGCTTGCACTATCGAGAAGCTCGATAACAAGTGTGCACCAATCTTCAACACTCCATTCTCACATTGGACCACCACCCAACAATCGTGCCACCTTTACCGGACCACCACAGGCCACCACACAAAGTCTTCTTCTCCAACTGGCGCAACCATCAACAACCCTCACGGACCAGAACAGCGTGAATGGATCCTCAAAAAGAAATTCCCCAAACTCAAAACCCTAAGTTTCTCAATCTGAACTTTAACCCCAATATCGCATCAATACCGGGCCAACAAGAACAGTAGCACCAACGACGGATGAAGAACAGTCCCAACCACGACAATGGTGCACCTGGCAGTGGCGAAGGCAGTAGTGGTGCAGCCTAGAGAGCAATGCAGGCAGCCTAAAAAGAAATGAAGGTGGATGCTTCGTTCACGAAATTCAGGTAGCGAGATGGAAGCACCGGCGAAGGCAGCAACGACGACACCAATGACACGACAACAACGAAGGTTGCAGCAATGAACGCCGGTGGCGACGACCCACGGCAACGGAGCGACAAAGGTACAAGGTTACAGGAACCGCGAGATATGAGCGAGTCCTCGCGAGGGAGGAGTGAAGGAGGCGGTTCGACAGCGGCCACGGAGGCGGGACGAGAACAACGAGGGAGGCGCGACGAACGAAGAGGGGGAGGCGCGAGCAATGGGCAGTGCTGGAGAATAGTGTTTGCTTAGAGGAAAAAGAAAGATCGCGTGAAGAAAATTGTTCCCGAAAGTGGAGGTGTAGTGCAAAAATACTCTACTACCTCGGTCGTTCGGTCAACCGATGCGTAATAGTTTCAGTGAATGGCATTTTTAAAAATAATTTAAACATATACGCCTCGGTTAGGCACTCAACCGAAGTCGTTCGGTAAACTACTGCCTCGGTTCTGCAAACAAGCGAGGTTGTTCGGTCTGTTCAGTCTGTACGTTAGTGGTAGAGAGGCCATTCAGTCTCTTCAGTCTGTACATTATAGTGGCAGCAGGGGGATTTGCAGGGATGACTGGACTAAATGCCTCGGTTAGGCGCCCAACCGAGGTTGTTCGATCAACTACTGCCTCGGTTCTGCAAACAAGCAAGGTCGTTCGGTCTGTTCAGTCTGTATGTTAGTAGCAGAGAGGTCGTTCGTTCTCTTCAGTCTGTACATTACAGTGGCAACAGAGGGATTTGCAGGGATGACATGGCTAAAGGCCTCGGTTAGACGCTCAACCGAGGTCGTTTAGTCAAATACTGCCTCGGTTCTGCAAACAAGCGAGGTCGTTCGGTATGTACAGTCTGTACAGGACTAAATGTCTCGGTTAGGTGCTCAACCAACCATTTAGTCAACTACTGCCTCGGTTTTGCAAATAAGCGACGTCGTTCGGTCCATCCAGAAAGGGTTATATGCCTCGGTCGCTCAAACAATCGAGACATTATTTTCTGTAGGCATTGGTTCATCAATAACCGAGACATATAATAAGATGGTTAAAATTGCAATATTACCACCGTGTTTTGATACACTTCGGTTTTTCTGAAACCGAAGCGTTATGTGCGAGTTAAAATACGTAACTAGTGATTTTTTACTATTCACTAAATTTATTACTATTACAATGAATACTTATTAATTCAATTATTCAAAATACATATAATTTTTTAGTTTCTCATTTTTTTACTCTTGTAATTTTTTTATCATATGTATTTCAATTATTCTTTATGTTGTTTGATTCATTTCCTAAAGAAATAATTTTTCAAGAGTAGTTAAGAATAACCCGTAGACCATGATCAAGTTGACAATTCTAATTAATAGGAAAAGAGAGAAAAAAGAGTTATTACGAAAATGAATAATTGATTTAAAAATGGTCATCACAATTCAATACGTCTTTTACGTATATAAAGATTTGGATAGTTATGCGTAATTCAAATATTTTTAATTTTGTTAAGAAAAATTATATTAAAAATTTGCAATTTTTTCTTAGAAAATTATGTTAGAAGGTTTGTAATTTTCGTCAGAAATTTTTTACAAGAAAGTTTATAATTATGTTAGAAAAATTGTATGAAAAATTACCATTTTTGCAAAAAAAAATTGCAAATTGATATGTAGGCATTAAGGTGTCAGATCAGTTGTTATTTTTGTGTCTATTTTTATTTTAAAGAAATTATTTTCTTATGTCATGATTTCTAATATCATAACTTAGGTTCTAATTTAGAGAGAAAGAGGAGTAGTTTGAGGTGCTCACCAAAATCAATAGACCTCTTGGATGTATGGGAAACATAATTATGTGTTATTGAAATGTTTACAATTTTGTTAAAAAAAATTGTACCAGAAATTTGCAATTTTCGTAAAAAAATAATTGTATTTAAATGTTTGTAATTTTTGATAAAAAAAAATGGTATTAAAATATTTGCAATTTTCACAAGATTTGCAATTTTTTTTTTCTAAAATAAATTAGTTTCCTTGTAGTGTATTCTCAACAAAATTTGTGATAAATTGTTATTATGGCAAATACAATGTAAAATTTAGTTATTAAAATGATTTTTTAAGATGAATCTTAATGGAAACTATCCTAAAACTATTACGTTGAATGTTAATTAGATCGCAAAATGTCAGATGTTTACTAAAACACTTAAGAATTGTAAATAACACTTTACAAAAGTCGTGATTTCCACACAAAAAAAAAGATTAATAAGGAATGAAAACATTTACTATACTTATTAAGACAAAATTAAAGAACTCAATAGTTGAAACCACACGTGGTTATTGTGATGCCAGCTTAGACAGACGGTTGAGTTGTCATCGAGTTAGAGGATTTGAAGAACGTGATGATTTAGAGAACACGACCGTGTGCATGTTTTTTCCTATAAAAGAATGTGCTGAGCTGTTGAAAACAAACACATTGTAGTTTTGGTCAAGGAAAACTGGAAGAGGTTGCAGTTAGACCTTCAGAATGTTTTGACATGTAATTTCTCAGAATGTTAGGTATGTACATGTTGCAATTTTTAATTAGCCGTATAAACTATAAAATATCAAATAGGGAATAAAATATATAACATTGGATTGTGGAGAGCAATATTTAAGAATTGTAAGAATTCATGATCACACAAACATAATGAAATTCTTATAAATAGTTGGTTTAATTACGTTCTTTAACCAAATCACCAAACTTTTTTATTGAGTGTTACTAAATAAATAATATTTATTTAAAAACTGAATGTTTCCGTTACTAAATTAAATTCAGTCGTTATTTCAATATTAATTGAAATAGCGACCACTTTCACAATAAATTTGTTCACTAAATATCTTCCAAATTAGTTACTAACTTCTTTTTATCATGGCGCTAAAATCACGATGACCAATTAAGTGAATCAGATTTTTATTCAATTTGGTTATTTTTTAATTTTATTAATTTTAGTTATTTTTAAGAATATTGTTTAAATAGCTAATGATAAATTATGGATAAACATTACCAATTACTTATCAACGAAAATATCCCTGGTATTAAAAAATTTAATGTGTGTGAAAAAAAAAATATTGCAAGAAAAAATATAAAAGAAAAGATAAAAGAAGAAAAAAGAGACCCACAAAAAGGAGAGAAAAAAATGATGATAAAGATAATGTTTTTTATAATTGTGTAAATATTGTTATTTTGTCCATTGAACAACGTGGAAAAAGAGTTTTTTTTTTTATATAAGATATCTCAACAACGACACATTATTTTTGCAAGATTTCTAATTCTGAAATGAAAAATCAATAAAAGAAACTTTTGATCTCGATATTATCTTTCTCTTAAAAGAAGTGTATTCATGACATTTAAGAACAAATATATATGAAAAAGGAGAAAATGATATTATCTTCAGAGTTTTTGAATTTTCTTTATAATTTTTATTTTTTAATTAAATATAGGAAATACATTATTCATACTATAGGAATTATATACAATATTTATAGATATTAAAGATTATTTATTAAAAAATGATGTGAAATTTGGAGGGCTTTATCTAATTCATCATGAAAAGGATGCTCTTTTATAATATAATTATACATATAAATTCTATTAGAAGATTGAGTTTTTATTTGTAAGCATTTGAGTTTTTTCTTTGTAAGTTATGTGGAGTTATGAATTTTAAAAATCCTAATTTTAATTTTATCAAAGTAATTTGTAATTATTTTTTCATGATTTATCAGTCACTTTCTTATTTTTCTTGATTCTTAGATGTGACGTAAATATCATTCTTCAAATTAAATTCTTCTTGATTTATTATCACGGATGATTGTTATGTCTGGATTTTTTTATTGATGAAAATTTTCATTGATTATTAAGAAAATTATTGTAGTACATGTTTTAATATGTAGATAACCAATATGATTCTGTATTTTAGGATTAAAGTGATAAAAATAATTATGGAAATCGAAACATTATTACCATCACACTAGTTTAGAGTTTAGATTGTTTATGGAAGTTAATTGAACAACAACTTAGACCCAGCTTTCTTTGAGGAACAAGAATGAAATTAATTTCTTAATTTCATTTTTTTTTATTTAGTCCATTACACCGTGTCTTTCTTTTCTTTTATATAATACATCTTGATAACACAACTTCAATTCAAAAAATAAATAAAATATCATTTAAAATTTTAATTTTATAAATTTATATTTATAAATCTAAAATTATTTGTTTTAAATGTTTTTATAAATTTACATTGAGTGCAATACAACTTATTTGAAATTACATCTCATAAAATATAATTTTACTTAAGTTCAATATGTTTATTTTTAATGGATAGATGGTAATCAATATAAAATAGACTATACTTCATCAATATAAAATACTTTGAATTCATCTAATCACAAATTTCTATTATAACATCACTAAAATTCTAATTAAATTAACAAGCATGCTTCACCTCCAAGAATTTCATATTGTACTTCCAAATTTCAAATTTATCCTTTAATTAATAAAGTTTGGTAAATATTATCATAATAATTATATTATTGATTATTATTATTACTCATTTATCATATTATTATTATATATTAAAGTTAACATTTATATTGTGTTTATTATTTTGATCTGTACTGGAAAATTAAAAAATTTAATAACAAATAAAACTAATAAAAGGTATGTTTAATGTTCACTACATCTGATATGAAAATCTCAAAGGAGAAACATCGGATGTCGAAATCCGATTTTCCCTTAATTGGATTTCGAGATCCGATATTTCTCCTTTTAGATTTTTATATACCGTATTTTTGATAGTTTTTTTAATTATATTATTTATAAATATTTATTAGATTGTTTTAAAATGTTTTATTATATTATTTCTAAATGTTTGATTAAGTGATTTGTATAAATTAATTTAATTTATGAAAAAAAAGTTATTTAAAAATATGTGAAAATTTTAAAATATTTTTTAGGTAGTGTTAAGTATTATTAATTCATTAAAATAATTTAAAATAAATATTAAATATTTACAAACAAAATTATTTAATTCATAATTAATTTAATTAATTCAAATATTTATATATTTATAAAATCCTAATATTTCATTAAAAAATAATTATATATCTTAAAATTATAAAAACAAAACAAGATATTTTAAGTGAGAATTTGGGGCAAAGAATCTAGTCAAAATATTCTTTTGTTTTTATTAAAAGTTAATCATATTTGGGTGTTGCTTCCTCCACCACCACACTTTGATCCCACCACCACCCCATTCCTCTTTTTACCCCTCTTTTTATTTTTTTCATTCCTATTTTACCCTTAATAAAATTTTAGGGTTAATATCTTTTAACCTCTAACCACTCTAATCCTTTTTAACCTCTATCCACTCTAATCCTCCACGCACTGGGAACTCTTCTTCCTCCTCTTTTTATTTTATGTTCTTCTTCTTTTTCACACTTCTTCTTCTCATTCTAATTGTGGTCTGAGAGTATGGTGGACTTTCATTAGTTAGTGTGCGAGATTGTAAGTGGTGGTGGAAGCAATTGATCAACGTGCAAGATCAATGTGGTAGGGTGCAGTGGTGTGGGAAGATTCATCGTGAAGGAGGTGCGTAATAAACCCTAAAAGTAATCGTATAATCTTTAAACGGATGTGACCATCCGTCAACGGATGTCAACATCCGTTTAAGGGAAAATGGATGTCGATATCCGTTTTGCCTTAAACGGATGTTGAAATCCGTTGACGGATGGTCACATCCGTTTAAAGATTATACGTTTATTTTCCAATTATTTTTATTAGTTTATTTTTTATATTAATTTAAAAAATATTTTAATAATGTAATTTATATGTTTTGATGTATTATTTTTGAGAAGACGGATGTGGTGGACTTGGGGGGTGGGAATCTAAAAGAAAGAGAAGGAGAGTTGATGGTGGGACTGAGTGAAAAGTGAGTGGATAGAAAAATAAGATTTAAATTAAAAGTAAATAAATATGATTAAAAATAAAATAAAGATTATTTTTGTAATTAAAAAAAGGTTATTTTGTAATTAAAATTTTTTTAGAGAAGATTGGGAAGGTGGAGGTGGAGGGAGAAGTGGTGATAGTGGAGAGAGTAACACCCATCATATTTTAATAGAGGATATTACATATATTTCAGAAAAGTTTGGTGCAAGTGAAACACCCAAATAACAATGATATAAAACGTTAAATGGATCCATCTTTATAATTCCAGCCCTATTTTCTGTCATCTAATGGCTCGATCCCATGCAGCCCAACATTGTACATGGGAAGCGCCAACAACATGCATTCTTATATTGCTTTAAAATTTTGATTTTGTATTCTTGTGATCGTTATCTAAAAATATACATTTTATTGATTTTACGTATTTTCAATATTTCTTAAATTATAATTTAATTAAAATAAAAGAATTGAAGGTATAATAGAAGTTATAAACAAACTCCTCTTATGAATATAATTTACCCGTTCTTCCGGTGGAAAATAAAAAATTATACTTTTAGTAAAGAATAAAAAAAAAAAGATAACATTACCAATTGAATTATGGGTTAAAAGGTTTATATTAAATATAAATAAGAAAGTGTTGTTATATATAAGAAAAAAGTAATAAATCATTAATATTTTGAATTGTAGAGGATGTGATGCTATTTCATAATTAGTGATGAATTTTCTTATTGTATTTTTAAATTTTTTTTATTGGTGGTCATTATTATTTGTTTTTGTTTACTAATTGAATGTTAAAAAGTATTTTACAAGTACATTTTTGTTTGATGGTGAGACAATGTCATTTAAAGTTTATTTTCTTGGAGTTTATATATTACAAGAAATTTTTTAAAAGAAATCTAATTTAGAGACAAAAAAAAATGATTAGTCATTATTTTTTGTTTTTTAAAAATTGGTTTTTATAAGAATTTTTTTAGTAGTAGTTCAAAGCTAGGAATTTAGTCTTTCATCAACTCTTCTAAATAGCTCATTTTTTTTTCTTGTTTGATAAATCATCCAACTTAAAGTGCTTGTTTGTCTTTGAATAGGGTTGACTCGATAAGGAAGTTGGTTAAAAGTTATGTTTTCATTGTATCATAAATCTCAAATTGTTGCTCAAACTCAAATGACTAAGATATAGTCCTTTTGGAGCTCTAATTTTTATAATGTTTACTTAATTGGATAGAGATTATTTAGTATCATGAAAAAACTCTTAGAATATGTTATCACGTGTCTTGTCAAGTTAATAAGAGTTATGACTAATTTTTCAATGACCTAATAACATTCTTCTTACTTTTAGAGAATATTGCTTAAATAGAACATTGTTTAGTCCCTTCTTATACAAGACTTGAGCTTACAATAAACTTAGTCACAATTAAGTATAACAAGACTAGGAAACATACTATCCAACTAATAATAAGTATATATTAAAAAAGAAATAACTCAAATCTAGGAATATGCGCTCACATATTTCATTTTGTTCAAATTTTTGTGATGGCTCAAGTAATCTGAAAATTGACTTTACTTTCATAACTAATTTTGAAAGAGAAAAAAAATAGATAATTATTTTTGTTTTCTTTAGTTATTGAGCTTCTTCAACATTGGGAAGGGCTTTTGAGTACTCATGAAGCTATTGTTCTCTTACTTTGAATGCATATTTAAGGATTTGTCATGTGTTTTTTTTTAGCAAATATGGTTGAAGTGTTCTTTATGATTTTTAACATTATCCAAGACTAGTAGAAAAAAAAGATTTTATGACAGTTTTATTATGACAGGTAAAATTTATCTATTATAATAAGTTAGTTGATGGTATTTTCTTAATAAAATTAAGAATTATTATAACATAATTTTATAAATATGTTATAATATGTAATGTGATAACAATTGAAATTTTGTTTAAAATGTATTATAACGTATCTAAATAAACCTGTCATGATAAATTATTTTAAAATTATGTTAAAAAAAATATTATGACTGATGGTAAAACACTAATTCCTAATTCCATTTTCAAATTTGAAACGTTCTGTTTAATTTTACTCTTTGCTCTTCTCAATCCCTAACAAGAAAACGGGAGAGGGTTCACTTCGAACTCCATTTCTGACCTGAGGGGCCGTAAAAGGAGACGGGGACAGCAGTGCCGGCGAAGGCCAGGATGACGTCAAGAGATCGAACCGTCGCCTGGGGCGATTTCATTTTCGAAGCTCTTCGCATGTGCTGACCGCTTCGATTGGTTCCTCATGACCGTCGGCTCCCTTGCTGCCGCGGCTCATGGCACCGCGCTCGTCATTTACTTGCACTATTTCGCGAAGATCATTCACGTGCTGCGGATGGATCTTAAACTCGGCACGTCACATGAGCAGTTTAACAGGTTCACCGAGGTTAGATTGAGATTTTCGTGCAGAAACCCTAATTTTCTCCTTTTATGGTTTTTGCCCCTTTGTTTAAGGCCCATACAATGTTTTGCTATTGACATGTTCTATTCTAATAGTTTGATTCGGTTCACTTGGCTAGCTGGTGACTTGCGAAGTTATTGTTAGGATTTAAGCTATGTATATCAAAATGTGTCTTCTATTTGGTTGTTCGTGTAACCTTGGTATCTTCGGTTTGATGTCTAGAACTAAGTTGGTCAATAGCTGGTAACTTCCGCAGGTAGAAAATTGGAAAGTTTCTCTAATCACGTTCTCTAATTCAAATGGCTCCTACTGCTAATTGATTGGACTATGAAGAGTTTAAGAAAATTTTTTAGTTATGATTATTTTGTCATGTGACCTTGTCTGGTTTTGAAAAGTGATTACTTTCGTTGAAAAGTGATTACTTTCGCTGGCTGAGCACTTTTGGTTTCATAATTGCTTCTCTTGCATTGGTGCATTGCAGAGCTTAAAACACTTCTACAAACGTGAAATTGGGTTAGGATTTAACTAGTTAGCTTCTTCTATGGTGTATTGAAGTTTGGGAAAACTTTGAAGTTTCATAGAGAATATGTTGAAAGACTCACAATTCTCAGAAAATAGGAAGAGATATTAACTTTGTAGTTTCTGTCTGATTGCTATGGAAAGTGCCTATGGTAAGAGGGCTTTGTATTTGGGGAAAATTCAGACAGTCAATAATTTAGGATCTTGATAGGATTGTTTTGTGTTGTTGTCTGCCAAGCAAAATAAATCTGGGAAGAGTATAAAATTACCTGGTTCTTTTGGAGAAATAGCCTTGAAAGCTAGATATATATATGCCTCCTGGTAATCTGGTATTCTTATGTTGTAAGTAAAGCTTCAAAATATATTCTTTTTGTCTTTGGTCTTTTAAGCTCCTGGAGGAGAGAGTGTAAGACTTTTTCCATGCACTTGATTTGGTTTTTCAACTATTTGGTGGACCTTTAAGATAGAAGAGATTAAAGAAAGTCAGGGGAACATACTTTTCCTCTTGATAATGTGCATGCTGAAGTTCTAATTCATGTTCTACTGCTATCGTGGTTTATCTCAACTTTTTAATAATTTTATTATTTGAATTTTGAAAAAAGGAAACTTTTTAGGGGAGCAATTATCTTCGTAAATTTTGGCTCACCATCACTCAACTCTGTGGGTGTCTCTGTAACACTACGAGAGACCACGAGACATTATTGGAAGATAAGATAATGCCACACATCATTTTGTTACTTGATTCCTATATTTTAATTTGTATTATTAGTGACAACTACTATAATAGATAAAAATAAAGCAATAAATAATTGTTGAAGCTGACAAGTATTGAAATCTAAATATATAAAATAAGAATGGTTGACCGTGATCATAGGGCAATGGATGTGAAAATAAAAAATGATTTCTTCTCTCGTTCAAATCTCAGTGCAGAAGATACTAGTGTTCGGTCAAACCAACATCTGAGTTTTTTTCAGCACTTCATTATACTTTCTACTTTAGTTTTTCTTTTATCTTATTTTATCTTAGTTTTTAATGTTGTTATTTAATAACAAAGACTGAATGGTTATTTACATATCATTCATAACTTACATTTACAGAGTAGGTAACACTACACTTGCATTTTAATGCCCAAAGGCATTAATTGATTCTAATAACCTCACTTGGTGGCATAAAGATTTAGTTATTATTTGGTGAGTTTTCTAGAATATTTAGTTTACTTATTAGACAATAAACTTCATTCGGAAAATGTAGTTACTGATTGAGGCATTAATGTATATTTAGACAAACTAACATGCTCCTGATTGTTTACAAATTTAAGGCATTTAAGTAAAAATTTGATCTGATCTGTGTTGTATTTGTGATTCAATACTTTTCTAGTTGTTATTACAAAAACTTTTAAGTCTGAAGTTTGTTCATTTAAATTTTGATAGATCGGATGAAATTAATAGTTAATTTATTTTTATAATTTATTCCTCAATTTCAAAAGTCTTATTTCTTTAATTTATTCCTATATAGAATGAGAAAATATCGAAATTCTTGATAAATATGTTAATGTTTGTTTATTGAGTCATCCCTTACATGTTTGTTTATTAAGTCATCCCTTACATGTTTTTTGGATGTCCCCATCCCGTCACTGCTAATAGCCTTGCTAATGTGTCCAATCAATTGCATATATCATCAACATACATGGTAAATTTCGAAGTATTTTTTAACTTTCTGATTGCCTTCCCTTTTGCACTTTCGGCTTCTACTTATTCCATTACTCCCAGAGTTTGACTGACTTTTTGCATCGTAGGACTAAGTAAAGGGTGGACGTCGTGGAAAAACTATTAACATCTTTTCAATTGCTTCTGGACACCTGTAAGTGGTTCTCTTCTATTAACTTGATATTATAATTTGCTTTTAATTATGGATGAAAGGCACCTATTGATTCCGTTTCAGTTTTCTTTGAATTTTGAAAATTAAGAAATGTTTGCATTGATCCAAAACCTCTTAAGGTATATTGATGGAATTGTCACGTGTATCTGGCTTGCCACAATGTCCTTATTCTAACTTGGACGATCCCTAAATGTTAAAATATCAACAGTTTGAGAAGAAATTTGCAACAGTAACATCTTTTATCAAATGTGACGTTGATGATTATAGAATGAACATTGAAGCATGACATAAGGTAGAATGATGAAAAGAATGAGTGACCTGTTGGACTAGAAGCCACTCAGTTTGCACCCTTCTTTTTCTGCTTCAATTGACCACTTTAATTCAAGGTTGCGGGGTGTTTCATATGTTTCTAGGAAAAAGATGCAAATAATCACAACTAATGTAAGAGAACTTGACCTTCCTTTGTTTTGTGTTCTGTGATTGCTATTTTTATGAGGAATTGGCTGTGTTGATAGTTTTGTGAAATTTGGTTTAGCAAAATATACAAAGTTACATGTGCAAAGGTAGCTAGAGTATAATCTGATATTTTGTGTCTTGATTTGAACGAGTCTTGATTATTTGTATTTAATTTGCTATGAGTGTGGGTATTATGTAATGAAACATGCATAGCATTATTTGTACAAACATTACTAAATCATGGAATAAGGTATTAAAATATTAACTAAATATTTATCCAATTATTCATTACAATATTGTTTTAACTCTATTATTTTATTTGTACATCTTTAATGATTCATCTTTCATGAAAGCTGCAGACATTGAAGACACTAGAAGGAACTGGGCTTCTTTTATTTTAAGTGTTAGTAGAAACTTGGCTACTATGTACATTAATGTAATATTTGGATTCAATATATAGTTTAATGTATAAATGATGTATTAAATATTATTAGACTATTTAATGTTTGAAATGAATTTTATTTTGTTAGTTTCATTAAATTTGTTCATTTGAAGTTATATTGATTATAAATTGATTGGATGAGATGATAATATAATAATATTATTATAGTTTTATTAGATGTCAAATGTAATAATCAATTTTTTTTAAAAAAAAACATATATTATGACGTACTAAAAAATGTACGTCATTATATGTTGATCACATATTATAATATATAAAAATATCTACGTAATAATAGATCACATATTATAACGTACAAACACATCTACGTCATAATACCTTTCGTCCTACTATAACGGACAAATGAAACTACGTTATAATATGCATATTATAAGGTAAATTTATGCAACGTTATAAAATACGCAGATTTATTATAACGCTCAGAACTGTCCCCAATAACTACGTCATAAAATGTCATTTTTATATGTTATAAAATGTCATTTTTCTATCAAATTTGTTCCATAATAGGTTGTTTTCTTGAATCAAGTGAATATGCATCTAAAAATATAATTATATCAAAGATGAGTAAAGTATTCACCAAAATGGTCTATGTTTAACAAACATATAAGTCGGTGATACATGTCTCTTGACAGACATCAATGTAGTTTATACACATTTTTCATTTACAACCTTGATGTATTTACCATGACAACATGACTGGAGTAATATGAGGATCTTTAGTAAGTCTTGAACTCAATTACTGTTGCATCTAAGCATTATCTACATGTATTTTACTATCTTTCTTTCCATTGTCTCAAGACAATCATTATTTTTAAGATACAATATTTTGTTTCTAAGCTGTAAAGTTTAGCTGTGCACTTATTGTTATGAGCGCGTGTTCTCGTCATTTTTTTTTCATCTCTTTTATATGATGATTGATAATTGTTCATTTTAACAATCGATGAGTTTTAGATATTGTACCATGAACTTAGTAGTAAATTTTTTTTTATTTAGAGGTAGGATAGTTTTGACATTGATGGAAATAAAACTTGTGATTTTGACTCTAATACTAATTGTTTGATCAGACATGTATCACTGCATCAAACTTGCACCAGTAAATAATTATTTTCAACATATTAGTAATTAGTTATGGATAAAACCTTATAATCTGAGTATTATCTATTAAATCTCTGACATAATATCTAGTTACGATGATATCATAAAATTTAATAAGATTTTATCATTAATCTCATATATAAGATAATACCAAACATATATTATTATATATTTGTTGGAAATATAAAGATAAGTCTAAGTTTCATATTGAATAAAAATGATAAATTTAAGCATTATATAAGAATATAAACTCGTAGAATTTTGAGTTGAATATGAAGTCAATTTCTTATGTAAACTAAGTTCAGATTTTATAAGTATTATGTCTTTCCAATAAATTTTTTCCTAGATAGACCCATCACCATATATTCTAGTGTTGTCAAAATGAGTTGTAATTTGCGAGCCAACAAGGTTCACCGCGGGTTTGAGTCAGGTCAGGTTTGAAAAAAATGTAATTTTTTTATGCGGACTAGTTTTCAACCTGACTCACTTAGAACCCGGCTCACTGGGTTGAACCCGTGGTGAGCCGGGTTGGCTTACTAACCCACCTAATTTAATTTAATTATTTATTATTTTGTGTTTCAATATTATTAGTTAACATATTTTTTTATTATATTGTAGCTGGTTATAAAAAAGAAGATGTTTCAAGAGAGAAAACATTTATCTATTCAAGATTCTAATATTATAAATGAACAAGTGATATAAAATTTATCAATATTAAAATCTTATTTGTTCGACTTTCGTACATGTTTTTGGATTACGCGTATGATACTTTTTTATATATTTTGATTTGTCTTTGGAGTTTAACATCATTTTAGTATGAAGTTTATTTAGATTTGAATTAAAAAAAATGTATTTTTTATTTAAAAAAGTTTATAATTAAATGAGCAAGTGAACCAACCCGTTTAACCCACCAACCCGTGGTGGGTCGAACCGAGTTCGAATTTTTTCAGATTGCTAATAAGTGAGTCGGATTGGATTGACTCACTAAATGACCAATTTGTGGTGAGCCGGACCGGGTCGAGCCGGGTTACCCGTTTTGACAGTCTAAATTCATAAGGGAAAAACTCATTGCAACTTGAATTCAATATTTATAATAATCCAGTAATTATTCTCTTATTTACTTATTCACTTAGGCATTAGAATGACATTTAAAGGTGGATCTTGAATTAATTCTTGATTATTCCTCGTCGATGCTAAATTTATTCTTCATTATGGAAGTTTCGTCTTATTATTTATGAAAACAGAATGTTGAATTTGTAGAAGAAAATATATTTCTATAGTTGATAATGTATACTGTTGGGTGGGCCTTCTGGCTCACGGCCCAACTCTTTTTCCCTTTTCTCTTTTTATTTCTTTCTTTTGTACTAACTGAAAACATAACACATCAATATTAGTTTTCGTTTCTCTGGATAGTTCTCTTGCACTTTGTTACTCTCTCCTTCTCTGTAATTCATTTTTCATTGTGTGCATATCTTTTACCCTTCCTCCTTCCGCATCACCGTGCTAGGGAAGATCTGCAGAAGCTCTCCTGTCAGGTATGGCACCTTTACTTCTCTCAATGGATAATTGGTATAGTATAGTTATCGAGTCTTCTCTGTCTGGTGTATATTTCATCTACTGTTTCAATATGGTATCAGAGCTCTTCTTTTGAAGAGCTCTGCTGCGCTACTCTGTTCCCCTTTCTTGTACCTCTTCTTTTCTTCCTTCAGTCATGGCGGAAGACAGCTTCATCAGCAGTTACCTGTATCTCCATCCCGGCGAAAACCCAGCGACAGCTCTTGTTTCACCGGTTCTTGATGATAACAATTACCATTCTTGGAGTCACTTCATGTTAACGGCACTTAGTGCCAAGAACAAGATCGAGTTCGTTCTTGGTAATGTTCGCCCACCTAACGAAGACAAGCCGGAGTATGCCGCTTGGATTCGCGGAAATAATATGGTCGTGTCTTGGATCGTTCATTCAGTTTCTGTCTCCATCAGACAAAGCATTATTTGGATGAGTAAAGCCGCAGAGATCTGGAACGATCTTAAGAATAGATTTTCCCAAGGAAGTCTCTCTCGGATCTCTAGCCTTCAACTTGAGGTTGCTACCCTTCATCAAGGTGATCTTACTGTTTCAGAATATTTCACTAAACTTTGCGTTCTTTGGGATGAGATTGAGAATTTCCGACCTGAACCCCTTTGCACATGTGAACCCAAATGCGATTGTCAAGTCTTAACTGTTGTGAAACAAAGGAGGCAAGAAGACAAGGTTATGCAATTTTTACGAGGTCTGAATGATCAATTCGGCAATGTCACCTCACACGTGCTTCTTCTGGATCCTATTCCAGACATCACTAAAGTGTTTTCTTTGGTGGCACAACAAGAAAGACAATTATCTAGTGGAAATTTAATTGCTGCTGTCAAGACTCAGGAAACTGCCACCGCTTGCGCCGCTTCCACCTCTTCCATCGTCTGTAACTATTGTGGAAAACATGGGCATATTGAAGCTGTCTGCTATCGCAAGAATGGGTTCCCAAATCAAGACAGAGGATTCAAAAGCGCACCGAATGGCAGAAAGCATTGCACTCATTGCAACAGAAGTGGCCATACTATTGAGGTTTGCTATAAGAAGCATGACTATCCCCCAGGACATAAGCTTCATAACAAGCAAGTCCAGATTCACCATACGTCTGCTCAAGAAGACAGTGCGAATGTCAAAAGTAATAATCTTGGCACTGCTGATGACATACGCCTCACATCTCAACAATTTCAAATCCTGGCAGAGCTCTTCAAAAACCACAATTTAAATGATGCTTCTACTGCTCAAATTCATCACATTGGCTCTGCCTCGGTCAACCAATCTTTTCTAGGTAATATCAATCCTACTTTTACTCCTAAACATACTAAGCTCAATTGGATTCTTGACTCTGGAGCAACAGACCACATCAGTATTTCTCTTCAAAAATTTTCATCATATAAAAGAATCACACCAATTTCGATTGTTTTACCTAATGGTGAAATTGTCTGTTCTGAGTATTCTGGAACCGTTGTTCTTAACAACAATATTCACCTTCAGAATGTCCTTTATGTTCCACAATTTTCTTTTAATCTCGTCTCTATATAGTTTCTTTTAAAAATTATGAATTAACCTTTTCCTCTCATGGCTGTACTATACAGGACACCCAAACCAGAAAGAAGACTTTTATAGCTAAACTCATCGGTGGCTTGTACATTTTAGACTGTTCTCTCAACATACTTTCCTCTGCTACTCAGATTGCAAATACTGTTGTAAATAAAACTGGTCTATGGCATCTTAGACTAGGACATCCTTCAGATATTAGACTGAATTCTTTGAAACTTAAATATCCATTCATTGTTCACAATTCTACATACATATGTGATGCCTGTCATCGTGCTAAACAAAGAAAGTTACCTTTTCCTAACAGTACTTCTAAAAGTTTAAAAATCTTTGATCTCATTCACATTGATATATGGGGTCCCTGCAGCATTCTTTCTATGCGTGGTTTCAAGTACTTTCTCACTATTGTTGATGACTTTTCTCGTTACACCTGGTTAATACCTATGACTGATAAATCTGCTGTTAGGAAAATAATCATTGATTTCATTACAAACATAGAAAACCAGTTTTCTACTACTATCAAAACCATACGTACCGATAATGGTATTGAGTTTGCTATGCACGAATTTTTCTCCATTAAAGGTATCAACCATCAAACAACTTGTAATGAAACCCCTCAACAAAATGGCATAGTTGAACGTAAACACCAACATTTATTAAATGTTACTCGCTCTCTCTTGTTTCAAGCTAATTTGCCCACTATTTTTTGGTGTTTTGCTGCTGAACATGCTACCTTATTGATTAATTGCATGGCTACTCCCTTACTTGATGATGCTACTCCACATGAAAAATTATTTGGAAATCTCTATGATATTTCTATTCTGCGTGTTTTTGGTTGTTTATGCTACATTAGCACTTTAACTGCTCACAGGAAGAAATTTGATGCAAGGGCTATCCCTGGCATTTTCCTCGGCTTCCCACAACACACCAAAGGTTATCGGTTTCTTAACTTACAAAACCATAAGATTGATATGTCCCGCAATGTATTGTTCCATGAAAACTGTTTTCCTTATACTTCTATCAATAAATCTAGTTCTAACTCTCTTTCTTTGCCTATTCCTCACAATTATAGTCATAATTATGATGATATTACTTTTCCTGATCATAATGCTTATGTGCCTGTTGTTACTGAAACTAACGTTGCTAGTGATATTGTCACCAGCACCAACGGCACCACTCGTCTTCCCAACACTGCTAATACTCCTCTAACCGGGACTCACATTGATAGTGACTCCAATATCGATGAGCATATTGGCACTGTTAGGCGTTCTACTAGACCCAAACGTCCTCCTGCATATCTTTCAGACTTTCACGCAAATCACATTAGTAAATATCCTATTACTAATTTTCTTTCTTATGACAGGTTATCTTCTGATTTCAGGCACACCATCCTCTCTATTTCGTCTACCACTGAACCTCGCACATACAAGGAAGCATCAAAAATACTACAGTGGACGCAAGCTATGCAAGATGAACTCCACGCCTTAACCAACAACAACACTTGGATCATCACTGACCTTCCCCCTGGCAAAACTGCTATAGGATGTCGTTGGATATACAAAGTCAAACATAAGTCTGATGGATCTATTGATCGTTTTAAAGCCCGCCTTGTTGCTAAGGGATACACCCAACTTGAAGGCTTAGACTACCTCGAAACCTTTGCTCCTGTTGCAAAATTAACTACCTTACGTATTCTTCTCGCCATTGCTGCCTCGCATCACTGGATTCTAAAACAACTTGATGTCAACAACGCTTTTCTTCATGGTGACCTACAAGAAGAAGTTTATATGCAAATTCCTCCTGGATTCAACCATCACAACCCCAATCAGGTATGTAAACTTCAACGCTCTCTATATGGGCTCAAACAAGCTGGACGACAATGGTATGATAAACTTTCCACTTTTCTTCTATCTAACCAATACACTAGATCTAATGCTGATCATTCCCTTTTCTTGAAACATGATACTTGCTACACCACTGCCATTCTTATCTATGTTGACGACATTGTCCTTGCGGGAAACAACGCCACCGAGATACAACAAATCACTGCTTCTCTAGATAGCCTTTTTCACATCAAAAACTTAGGTGATCTCACCTATTTTCTCGGGATAGAAGTCGCTAGAAACAATTCTGGAATCCACCTTTGTCAACGCAAGTACACTCTCGATCTTCTCACAGAAGCTGGAATGATCAACTGTGCCCCTATGCCTACTCCTATGGCCCATTCTTCACGTCTTACTAGTCAAGGCGATCTCCTTAATGATGCAGATGCCTCCTCCTACCGACGATTGATTGATCGCCTCATCTACCTCACCACTACTAGACCCGACATCACCTTCTCTGTCAATAACCTTAGCCAATTTGTTTCTTCTCCTACCACCTTACATCAACAAGCTGCTCACCACATTCTCCGATACCTCAAAGGAAGCCCTGGCCATGGCATCTTCCTCCAAAGCAACAACAACTCTCAGCTTAAAGCCTACATTGATTCAGACTGGGCCACCTGTCCCGAATCCAGAAAATCTGTCACTGGTTACTCCATTTATTATGGCAATTCTATCATTTCATGGAAATCAAAAAAGCAGCAAACTGTTTCCAGAAGCTCTTCTGAAGCTGAATACCGGGCTTTAGCTGCTGTCACTTGTGAACTACAATGGTTGACCTATATTCTCCATGATCTTCGCATTGTCACCACTCAACCTGTCATAGTCTATTGTGACAATCGCTCAGCTATCCAGATTGCTTCTAATCAAGTCTTCCATGAACGTACCAAACATATTGAAATCGACTGTCACATTGTTCGGGACAAACTCAACACTGGCCTCCTCAAGCTGCTCCCAATATCAACCACTGAAC
The DNA here is from genome assembly GCF_016808095.1 of Vigna angularis. Classification (NCBI taxonomy): domain Eukaryota; kingdom Viridiplantae; phylum Streptophyta; class Magnoliopsida; order Fabales; family Fabaceae; genus Vigna; species Vigna angularis. Next base: position 14,272,144 of record NC_068970.1, on the reverse strand, counting down.
AAGCCGCCGACCTCTTCACTAAACCTCTTGCCCCTGCCGTTTTCAAGTATCTTCACACCAAGCTGGGCATGACAAACATCTACTCCCAGCTTGAGGGGGGATGATAATGTATACTGTTGGGTGGGCCTTCTGGCTCACGGCCCAACTCTTTTTCCCTTTTCTCTTTTTATTTCTTTCTTTTGTACTAACTGAAAACATAACACATCAATATTAGTTTTCGTTTCTCTGGATAGTTCTCTTGCACTTTGTTACTCTCTCCTTCTCTGTAATTCATTTTTCATTGTGTGCATATCTTTTACCCTTCCATCCTTCTGCATCACCGTGCTAGGGAAGATCTGCAGAAGCTCTCCTGTCAGGTATGGCACCTTTACTTCTCTCAATGGATAATTGGTATAGTATAGTTATCGAGTCTTCTCTGTTTGGTGTATATTTCATATACTGTTTCAATAATAGTATTGCTGATAAGGGTTGTTAGCTGTATTTTCAAATATATGGGTGAAAAATTCAAACTTTCGAAATCATCTAGAGCTCCCAGTTAGTGATTTTAGCCAAAAAAAAGTTTTAGTTACAACTTAACTTTAGAAAACCTTCTTTTTTTTTCTAAAGGACTTTACAAAACTTTGTTTATTTTTTATGATAGCGAAAAAAATTAAAGAAACTGAAATATTTTTTAAGCAATTAAAATACAATTAGCAAAATGTTTTAAAGTGTTAAAATCTAAAACGTTCAACTTCTACAATTTTAAAGAATACTTTAATATTTTATTTTTACAATCATATGGGTTAAAGAAAATTGGATCTGAGGCACTGAAACGAGCCAAAATGCCCAAGATTGCAACCTGAATTGAAGGACCTGGTCATGCGGAATCTGAATGGAATTTAGTTGTTTTTTATTTTGTCTCAGATTAGACCAAAACATGGATTACAGGTAGAAAAACAAGAAGCAAAAGTTGGACGATTGCGCTACATGATATTGCTTTGGAAAATAATCTATTGCCACCTAAAGGTAATTGACGTTTATACACATAAAGAAAAAAAATACAATCATAACGCAGAAAATATCCCAGTATATAAAAAGAGAAAAAAAAATATCAACAAATATTAATTGTTAGTATTTTATCAGTGAAAAAGTTGAACCTCTCATTCCTTTCAAATTCACCAAACAAAACTTATAAATGTTATGGAAGGAAGCTGAAACAACTTGACTGATGTGTTTGAAATTTAATGATATGTCTTAATTTTACAGTGTGTACAAAAAGTTACAAAGAGGGATATATTAAGGATGTGAAGTTACTCTTTTTGGCATACGATTACTTTATTTTTATCATATATGGTTGTTTTGTAGTAACATTATATCATAAAAATTCTGAGTTTGATTTTATTTGTTTGTAATATATTATGAAAGTCCGTCCATGGCACTGCTGCATGCTAAATTACATAAGAGTTAGCCAATCTTTTTAAGATTGGTATGCGAGTTCTCTCGATTATACGAAACACCATAATGTGCTAATGATAGGTTTATATAAGTTTCATAACGTTTGTATTACAAAAGAAAAGTTATCATGCAAACGATAATATGTGCCTGTAAAATTTTAAATATGTTAATATTAAGACATTGATTAAAGTCTTGGGGGAATAAGTTGTCAATTCTAGTTTTGATATTACAAAAAGAAGTCCAGTTATTGACTAGATTAATCTTTTGATTGAATAAATCTTAGACAAATAATAAGCTTTAGTCAAGTTAAGATTTATTATTGATGAATAATGTGAACATTTGAAAATGTTGTATTAATTACATGTGAGAAATCATGACTTGCATGTATGAACTAAAACAAAATTTAAGGTTATTTTCTAGCGACATGCTCGTTATCATTGAAACTACTTACCAGAACGGTGGATATCATGGGATGTTTCCTGATTAGCAATATTATATAAAAGTTTTCATATTAAAATGGTTACAACCTCTCAAAATTAGTTATTTACCAAGAATAAATTATAAAATTTGGAAAAAAAATATGAAAGTTCAAAAAAAAAAAAGCATGGCAGACATTTCCATCTCATCCTTATCCTTCTAGTAAAATATATTCATTCGATCTGGTTATTTATCATCTCCTATGATGCAACTAATACAATTAATTAAAAATGTAGCAGGATTTATTGAACATGGAAATGAATACACACATATGTTAAGAACGCGAAAACGTTATATTCAGATCACCTTAAAAGCTGCAGCTTTTTGAGAATGAAACATGCATACAGTCGACTTCATTCGACAACTGATATGATAGAAAGATTACAGAAGTCGAATTTTCATTAATATGTTCATTTGTTTTAACAGAAGTTTCAACAGAAACGGTCATAACCCGTTACATGTCTGGAAAATTAGACCAATCAAATGAATGTTAAGAAATATAGAAATTTCTACTTCGAGTGGAGTATGATTCTTGAATTCGTATATCTTATTTAGAGAATGTTGCTTTCATTCTCGATAATTTACAGGATTTATCGTTCATGTCATAGAAGTTCTGAGACAATATCTAATTATTTAATTATTTCTTTTTAATTTTAATTTTTATTCTTGATTTGTAAATAAAATGTTCCTGATTTTACGTTAATAGGTGGCATAAGCTTATTTGGATGTGGTTATTTTTCCTATTATCGCGGGATTAATGATTATACAGCGGGGTCTGATTTCAACATTTTGGTTTCCCATTTCCAATTTGAGAAAGGCAACGAAGAAAAAATTCTTAAGAAGGGTCATAGTTTTCTAGATTATAGTAGTGCATGGGGGATAGGTGTCCTGTTGTTTTGAATAAGATTGGTTAAAGAGAATGAAAAGTGGTATTTTTGACCTAGTAAGAGCTGCTAATGTGTCTCAGATTGGCCACCTCCACGAATATAAATTTTGTATCTGATAAAAGTCTAGGTTGAAAGACTTTCCTCTTTTATAATTCACATCACGCGTTAAACTGAAAGTTGAGTCTGATTTGATTGTTTAGTCAACCACAAAAGTCTTCGTTTTTTTTATGGAGGAAGAGGCAACAAAGTCATGGAGCACTTGCCACAATATTTGATGCAAAATAACGCACACACTAAGAGTATATTGTGTATTACTCGATTGTAAATTTGAATTCATTTTCCGGAACCAGTTTTTAGAACAACCTTAATTCAGGGCAGTACATGTAAAGTTTGCCTCGCACACAGGATTTTGGTGGATCAAGGCCAAAAACTGACGGACTAAATAAGTTTACATAACAAAAAGTTTATAGAATGTAAATACCATAGTCAGTTCCCACCACTATGTTATTTTCTTAAAGTACAAAATTTATTTAATAATCAAAATGAGAAAAAGTTATTTAAAATAAACTTTAGTCTACCTAAGATTTTTAACATATTCTTATTATATATGGGATTAGATATTAATGGACGTTTCTGAACGACGATTTGCAAAAAGAGATTTATATAAAGTAATCTTCTAAATTTGTTGTTTATGAGAGTTTTTTAGGTTGGTATATTGTCTTCTATGTTATCTTCGCAAATTTTAATAATTTAACATCCTTTGAGTGGAGAAGCAACATTTTTAACTAAATCTTTATATATAGGAATTAAATATTTGTAACAAGTTGGTGCATACAGCTTGGGGGTGTTAAATATGTTAGATTATTAGATATCTTTAGATAGATATCTTATCTTTATCTTTTATCTTTAGTTAATTTATTATTATTCCTTATTTGTATTTTGATGTTTAGTATAGTAAAAATTGTATAAGATTAATTTTTCTTGTGTTGAATATACACATATGATACTACATTTACAATAAAAGAAATACGGGTTAAGCTCAAAATACAAATAAGGAATAATAACAAATTAACTAAAAATAAATGGTTAAATATGTTTTTGGTCCCCAGACTATCACGTGATTTTGGTTTTCATCCTTCTTCGAAACTTTGATCCATTTTCATCTCTCTCCTTTTAGAAAGTCTCATATTTAGTCCTTCATAACTAACAACATTAGTTTTTTCCTTATGTGGTTAACAATGTGTTATATCACTTTTTTCTTTTTTGACTCAAGTTACATCCACCTTGAACCGAGTTAAGTTGATCCCACATAGGTTGAGTTGGATCACACCTACCTTAGACTCAATTGCGTCAAGCCTACTCAAGATTGATTTGAGCCAGATCCATAATAAGTCAAGTCAGAGTCAAGTTTGGGTCAGGCTAAGTCAAGTTGAACCCATATCAGGTTGAGTAAGGTTGATCCCATATAAGATCAAGTGAATTTGTGTCCATGTTAGGTGAAGTTAAGTTAAGCCTACCTTGCACCAAGTCTAATCGGATCTATTTCAGGCTTAGTCAAGTCAAGCCCACATCAGGCAAAGTGAAGTAGGCTCATGGTCTAACTAAGTTAAGTCATGTTCACATCAGGGCAACTCAATTCAAACCCATGTTTTGTCGAATTTAGTAATCATATCAAGTCGAATCCATTGAAGTTCATATCGAATTTAGTTGAGTCAGTATCATGTTGATTCAAGTCGAGTTGGATCACATCAAACCGAGTCAAGTTAGGCAAACACACTAAGTTAAGTTGAGTATGACTCATGTTAAATCCATTTCATATCAAGTCATGTTACTTCATATTTAAAAAAGAAACAATTAAAATTAGACCCACATTTAACAATTTCTAGTCGTGTTGAATCCAAGTTAGGTTAAATTTCATTTAGATCTTAACCTTCAGATTAAGTTACAAATAATAAAAGTCAATTAAAAACAATTTATAATTAGTACAAACTATTTAAGAGTCAATTTAAAATTTATAATATTATAAATACGTGTACAATTTTAAAAAATATATAAAATTTAATTGAAGTATTGTTATGAGTTAAAGTTAGTTTTGATTCGAACCTGCTGAATGAAGGCCATCTTAGAGTTTTTTCAAATAAAATAAGACTTAATCTTAAGGTGGGTTGAGATTAACCTATAATTCATTAGTTAAATTGAAAAGTCTAAAATATTAACACTAGAAATGGTTAATATATTATGTGAAATGTTAGTAGCATAAACTAAGAAAATGTATGAAACCAAAATTACAAGACTACCTGAACTTCCTTTAATAAGTTTTGTGATTAACCTGAAGTACGTTTGCTACAAACCACGTCATACCGCTAAGGGTACTAATCAAGTCAACATATTTAGAATATGAATATATGAGTAAAATGTTGATAATGTAAATGTGAACAGAACTGTGAGTGGAGAATCGTTGTGAATAGAATAGAGAAGTCCCATTTTAAAAATTAAACAATAATATAACATAAATTTGACGAATTTAATACTTGAGAGAGTTGGTCTTGCGTCATATTTTCCAAACCATTCATTTTCATAAATTCTTTAATATTAACTCAAGTTTGTTAAAAATTACCGAAATATAGATAAAATTTATTAAGAGTACAAACTTTTTAAATTTTTAAATAGTTTCTATAGAGGTACCACTAAAAAAGAATATGTTAGAATAAACGTGTTTCTAATATTTCACACTGCTTTAAGAATGTTAGAGATTAAAATGCGGCGTCAAACTTAATATAACAAAAATCCATATATAATTTGTTAATCGACATAAAGAACCGTCGTAAAATATTGTAAACAAATGTGTTAAATGCACAGAAAGGAGGAAGCTAACGGCTAACTAACTTTATAATTAAAGCTGCTAGTGACTCCTGAAGTTGTGGATTCTCTTTTATATTAAGTTTTGATATCATGATGTCATGTTTAAATTTTTTTATTATTTTATGAAGTTTATTTAATATTTATAACAAATAAATAAATACGGAATTTAAGGATAATATAAAGTATATACTAAATAGACTGTGATGGCTCAAATAAATGGTTAACGGAACAATCTGTTACCGAGGTCAATGAAAAGTTTACCAATGGAAATAACTAAAATATAAAAATGTATATTTAAAAAGTAAAGAAAAAAAAGACTAAGAATAATTAGAGAACAAACTATAAAATCAGTATATCACAATAATCACCAACATAAGTAAGTAAAAAATTTATTACTATTTTTTATCAGATTAAAATAAATAAATAGAATATCTTTTTATCGACAAAATATATTATATATAAATATTGAGACTTAAAATGCTTCAACCTCTATAAAAATGTTGTGTATAATATTGATAAAAGTTTTTCTCTTATATTGATAAAAGAATATTTCCCTATTATCAATCCTATCATTTATACTTGTTATAAAATAGTGGTTAGGTAAACAAGTCTTAACTAAAGGTATTTCCTTAGTAATTAACAAGAGCTTTTTGTTGTTGTTAATATGTTAAAGAAGATAAAATTGTTTTTCATGATGTCCAAAATAAAGATGGGTACAAGTCTATGATACAATAGTTGCTAGAATATATTAGTTGCATGTTGAATCTACACATGTTCTAAGTGAAACTAGAATGTTCTTAAAATCAAATTAATCACAACATAATTATTGAATTCTCAAAACGGGTAATCCAACTCGATCCGGCCCGACTCATCACAAGTTGGTTACTCAGTGAGCCAACCCAACCCGACTCACTTATTAGCGAGCTGAAAAAATTCGAATCTGGCCCGACCCACCATAGGTTGGTGGATTAAACGGATTGGCTCACTAGTTCACTTAATTATAAATTTTTTTTCAAAATAAAAAAATATATAATTTTTTTAAGTCAAATCTAAATAAATTTCACTCTAAAATGATATTAAACTCTAAAGACAATTCAAAATAAAAAAAATATATCATATAATCCAATTATAATCCAAAAACAAGCACAAAAGGCGAACAAATAAATTTTTAATATTGATAATTTTTGTATCACTTGTCCATTTATAATATTAAAGTCTTGAATAAATAAATCTATAATATTTTCTCTCTCTTGAAACCTCTTTTTTTAACCACATCTACAATATAATAAAAATAATGCTAACTAATAATATTGAAACACAAAATAATAAATAATTAAATTAAATTAGGTGGGTTAGTGAGTCAACCCGGCTCGCCGGGTTAAATCTAGGTGAGCCGGGTTGAAAACTAACCCGCATAAAAAAATTACATTTTTTTCAAACCCAACCCAGCTCAAAATCGTGGTGGGCCAAGTTGGCTCGTGGGTTACAACCAATTTTGACAACACTAATCAATTAAGATTATTTTTTGTGTAAAAATGACTCATTTCAAATTATATATCTGTCAATGATTTATATTAATTGATTAGCTTACTAATCTAATGAATTAAAATAATTAACAAGTTTTCAAAATTGAAAGACATTAATTGATTAACGGTAGGACCACTTTGAACAATCCTTCTCTTTCGAGGGATCAAAAGAGGTATTAAGTCTATCATCAATAAACAAATTTGTCTTCAAAAATCAGCTTCATTCATATTTTTAACTACAATTTTTCAAATAAAAAATAAGAGAAAGAAATATTGAAAGTTCTTGGAGAGATTGACACAACTTTTGAAGTTTCTGTTGATGTTCAAAGAAGATTTAGTTAGTTCTAAAGTTTTCTTGTTTGGTCTATAGGATTGACATATAAAATTTGTGCAATTCTTATATATCTAGAGTGTAGGTTTTATATAGACGAATGTTACAATCCTAATTCTTCATATTTTAGTGAAATTCTATCCAAAGTTACTATAAACTGAACATAAATTCTTAAATAATGGAACCAATATAAAATTTGATGTTTTTTGTTCTCTTTTTCATCATCTTTTAGTATCTTGATAATTGTTTGTAAAAGCTAGAAATTTACTGTACACATGTTAATTGATTAAAGATGTTTTGGAACTAATTTTAAATATTAAAAAAATTCAAATTATTGAAAATTTAATTCATCTCTTGTAAGGACAACTAATACCGTAGTAATGATCAATTTCTCCAATTTATCCCAAGAAAAAATTCCAACATTTTATTCCATTAGTATATGTGTAAGTTGAAATAAGTAATAATTATAAAAAAAAAACTTATATAAAATTATTACATATTAATATTTTATGAGTGTAAATTAAATCAAAACTGTAAAATTTAAGACACTCTTTTCAATTTTAATGGCATATAGTTTGATAAATCTAGAGTTATAATTTATTGAGAATAAACAATCATGACTGTAAAATTACATTGAATATAAGTTTTTTTTTAATCAACTTAACTGAAAATTTTTATTTTATTTTTTGTAAATATAATCCATGATCATTTCAAGACTTTATATTAAACTAGTCTAATCCCATAAAGTCTAGTGAAGTATTATATCCGCCAAGGATTATTTGATACTTGCCCGTGCGTATAAGATACGAAGAATAATTTGGGTGATAAGAAGGAATACCAGCGACCAATAATGCAGAAGAGTTTATGCAAGCTTTTGTTTAAGTTTTTTTTTTATCATTGAAGTATTATTTCAAAAAATGAAATTTTATTCTATATTTATTAGAGTATTATAAAAAGATTCATAAATATTATTATAATAAAAATTATTTCAAAAATTTTTTTGTTAATAAATATTCCTTATAAATAAACATGAACCAACTTCTGACTTTTTTCTAAAAATTTATAAAAGTAATATAGTAAGAAGATAAGAGATTGAAATGATTCCAGTATTGTTTTTTTTTTCTATTTTTTCCTATCAAAATATTTATCATTATGAATTTCTACTTTCTTATGCTAAAATATACCTTTACATTTCTCCTCCATCTTTGAAATAAAATTCATTTTAGTCTTTTCTAACTCTAAAGTCGAAGTTAACATATTTTAAATGTTTTTTTTATTTCAACATAATTTATAATTCCTTCCATGGAGTCAAAATGTAAAATTTATCTCACTAGTTTCATCATCATGAAAATTATGCAAACGGATTAATTCTGAAACTAAAGTTTATCATAATAACAAGGTGAGAATATTTGCATGACTTTTTCTTCCCTGAAATTCAATTTTCGCTTGATTTACATGATGTTTATGGTCCTTATGTTTGAATATTAATTGCTTCCATAATTTTTAAGTTTAAATCTAATTAAACAAATTTTATATTTTAAATTAATAAAAAGTAGTTAAAATCTTAGACTACAAATATTCACGTATTTTAAGACACAAAATGTAAGAATTAAAGAAAAACAAAATGAATGTTTTAAAATATATAGACGAAAATAATTTTTTGTCAAAATTGTTGATGAATTTTGCTTTTCCTTCTGGAACATGGATTATTGCTCGTTGTATCTCAACAAACTCTTTAAAACTCTTTCATCTCCTCGTAATATTGATTACACAATTATCTGCATGTTATTGCTGCCTGGAACTAATGTATCTACTCCAACCCAATAAAAAAATTTAATTATTACCTTGTATAATTAAAAATAATTTACTTAATCTAACAATTTGACCATATATTATATTTATTTTATTATTTGTTTTGGTTTATGGGATCAAAGTCAAATCTTCTTACTATAATCTTCAAATTTAAACATGGATTAAAGTTCTTCTTCGTTTTACACTCGTTACCGGTAGAAAACATTTGGATGCAGAAGTCAGTAAAAATATGAAAACATTAATAATAAATATGCAATGAATATAACCAACCTTCATATCACAAATATATATATTTATAAATTTTGAGAGAGATTTCATATTAACACCGACCTAATTAAGACCCAATTGATAATAGTTGTTCTTAAACTTAACATAATTATTCTTAATGTTAATTTCAGTTTAATCTTATTACTCAACTATCTAACCAGTTCTTTTAAAATTATAGATTGACTGGACTGTTGGATCTATACAGTGATCAGACAATCATATTATATATATTATTCATAAATGTTAAATATGTTTACAGTAAACTCATTCAAATATACACTGTAAATATATTTAGAATAACTTATTATATAATTCAAATCATTACAAAAAAAAAAAAAACAAGAGAACAAAAGCGAATATTACGTTAAGCATGTATAAAAGGAAATAACTAATTTTATACGATTATTCTACTCATATTAAATACATATACAACTTCAAAGTAACATTTGTTGGACTAATAACAATTAATCTATTATTTCAATTCATAAAGTCGAAAGTATGTTGAGACAAATATTATCTTTTATTTGTTTTGTATAAGTTTTACATTTTCTATATTTCTTATAATGGTGAAAATGTTTCTTTACTGTAAGATGGTTTCTGGATTTCAGTTAGAAGAAATAAATTATATTTTTAAATCGACTTAAAAGCTATAATAGTTGTTTTCAATTCTAATTGATTTCAGCTTAATCTTTTAACTGAAATCTAAATAGATGCTTAATATCTAATTGAGTTATGATTTATTTTCTTAAAAACTGAAATCGTGCTTTGATTGTAACAGACATAAATCTCCTATGTAGTGTACCTAGGACAACAATGTGAGGTTGGGAGACAACATATTTTCTCCATTTCTTTCTTTTAAAATCCAATGAACATTGATTACGAAGTTCCAACGTGCTTGGTCTTGAGTGCATGGTTCAAACATGTCGCCATGTAAACTCTGGGTAACAAACCAGATATTGAATTATACCTTATGCCCACCGCAATTTACTTCTAATAGAGTGGTATTTGGCACCACATAATTTTTCTCTTTTATTTCCTAACAACTTTTAGCAGTGAATTTCTCCTACAATGAATATAAATGTTTGCATTACAAGTTATATAAGCTAAAAAAAATGCCATCCAATATGAAACTGCTGGGTATACTAAAGTAAAAAGTTTTTATAATAATAAAAAGATAATGATACTTTGACAACATTATTTTAATAACATTTTAATATCATATACGTATCATTTTGTGACTGGTTCAAAATTACTCCACAATCAATAATAATAATTATAAACACTAACATTGACCAATCACAAAATGACACGTAAATGATATTAAAATGTTATAAAAAAACATTGTGAATGTATCATTATTCTAATAAAAAGAACATATAAAAGTAACATTTATGGATTTACAATATATATAAAAGTATTTTGTCAGCATAATAATGAGTAATTATTAAACTTGTTTAATGCGGGCACTTCTAACGTGAGAGAATCGTGGTCCGTGTGAAACCCAATTTGGACTCAGTATCATCCTTCCGCCGGATTTCTTTGATAATGTTACAAGACGCAGCACAGCTGAACAACTAAATCATAGGGTCACTACAATCACTCCAATAAAACAACATGTCTCCACTCCATTTCCATAACCGGAATGCCGATAGTACCTATTAATAAATGCCGACATGCCATTCAGTCACATGAGTAATTGAAAATCAAGTGTAGCTACCATTTATTGAGCACGGGGTCTCTACCAAAATAATACAATTTATTGTTTCCATTGTCAGAAAACATTCTCCTCCAATCTAGCTCAGCAATCTTCATGAATATAACGCAACGGTTAATTAATAACATGAGAAAAAAAAGAAGAAAAATTCCATTCAACATTTAAATCATTTTACTCATTTGTACTGGTCTGACCCATTATTCGGCAAAATTGATCGATTGAGTGTTTTTATTTTACATTTGGTGAGTTCAGTGCGGTTCGGCGGCCTCCGGGTCTCACCCCATTGTGTTAGCTGCAGGCCAAATGGTGATATACTCTCATGACATACGCTATTGGTCGGTCATAAAAGGAGGCTTGAAATTGAAAAAGGAAAAAGGAAAAATATTTCAGAGTTTGAGTTGGTAAATGTATTCTGTAGCACTAGCATTAGTGTGTGTCGACCCTACGTGTGGCCGTGTGTCGTACTTCTCATTTGAATAGAACATTCCAAAATTCATAGCTCAAACCTTCTCTTATAAACCCCCGTGTTACACTCTTGCAAAGAGCAATATTTCGCCACGAGCTAAACCTCTGTTGTAAACTCTCACTTCTCTCTCTTTCTTTGCTTTGTCTCTTGTGAGAAACTGTCAAAAGAAACGATGCGCCAGTTATCACCCACCTCAACTTTCTGTGAAAGGAATGAGGGCCACCCAAAGATATCGAATCCCCAATTACAGGTTGAGACCAACATGTGCACCAGTTTGATCCCCAAATCCCCAACATGTCCACAACATCATCACCAACCACAAAATCCCAACGAAACCCATTGGTCCCTGGCCCTCCTCGAAGCCAAGTGTATTTCCAACATATCCTTCTCCATGATCCTAACTGGTCTATTACTCTATTCTCGCTCCATGATCTCCATGATCTTCCTTGGCCACCTCGGAGAACTCGCTCTCGCAGGTGGCTCCTTAGCCATCGGATTCGCCAACATCACTGGCTACTCTGTTCTCTCTGGCCTCGCCATGGGAATGGAACCCATCTGCGGTCAGGCCTTCGGAGCCAAAAGGTTCAAACTTCTCGGCCTCACCATGCAGAGAACCGTTCTCCTTCTTCTCCTAACTTCACTTTTCATCTCATTCTTCTGGCTCAACATCAAGAAACTATTACTCCTATGTGGCCAAGAAGAAGACATAGCCAATGAGGCGCAATTCTATATATATTACTCTCTCCCAGATCTTATATTACAATCGCTGCTGCACCCTCTAAGAATCTATCTTCGAAGCCAATCAATAACTCTTCCTCTCACGTGCTGCGCCGCTCTCTCCATTATCCTCCACGTGCCCATCAACTACCTCTTTGTCTCCGTCCTCAACCTCGGAATCGGAGGCATCGCGTTAAGCGCCGTGATCACCAATTTCAACCTCGTCGCGTCGTTGGTTATTTACGTTGTGGTATCAGGCACGCACAAGAAAACGTGGCCGGGTATTTCCAGCTCGTGCTTCAAGGGGTGGAAAAGGCTCCTGAATCTCGCGATTCCGAGTTGCGTGTCGGTTTGTCTGGAATGGTGGTGGTACGAGATAATGATTTTACTGTGCGGGTTGTTAGTGAACCCTCATGCAAGTGTTGCCTCCATGGGGGTTTTAATTCAAACCACGGCTTTGATATACATTTTTCCGTCGTCTTTAAGTTTTGGAGTGTCGACGCGTGTTGGAAACGAGTTGGGTGCGGGGAATCCTGTGAGGGCGAAAATTGCGGCGCTGGTTGGACTCTGTTTCAGTTTCGTATTGGGGTTCTCTGCGTTGGCGTTCGCGATTTCGGTGAGGAAGGTTTGGGCGACGATGTTCACGGGGGACGGAGAAATCCTTGCTTTGACGTCGATGGTGTTGCCTATCATTGGGCTTTGCGAGCTCGGGAACTGTCCCCAGACGACGGTTTGCGGGGTTTTGAGGGGGACAGCGAGGCCGAAATTGGGGGCAAACATAAACTTGGGTTGCTTCTACCTAGTGGGCATGCCGGTTGCGGTGTGGTTGGGGTTCTTTGCAGGGTTTGACTTCAAAGGGTTGTGGCTGGGGATGTTGGCGGCGCAGGGGTCTTGTATGATCACAATGATGTTCGTGTTGGCGCGGACCAATTGGGAGGGACAAGCTTTGAGAGCTAAGGAACTCACTTCATGTGATTCTAACGAGGAGAAAAAACTGGTGGAGGAGGAAGAAGAGAAAGAGCTAGAGCAAGAAGTTGAGGAAGGTTTTTTGGGATCATGTGCCACCAAAGAATCATCTGAGTTAGTTGTTTGATTGGTAATAGAGTAACAACAAACTCATCACAACAGTCTCCGCAGGATTCATGGTTTATTATATTCAAGATTCATGATACATAGAAAGATTATTCTTCTATACAGTCGATTATTCTTTTGTTGGAAAAGCAAAATCAAACACAGGATCTATTAATTGAATTTAAATGTATAATATACTCTTTCTTGAAAATTGTTTCGATTAGCACATTTGGTTTATCTTTTAGCTTTTGAACGACGGAAACAACCAGAAAGATCGTCAAACTTACTCCATGTTTTCCTTTCTATATACTCAATTTTGTTGCTTCTCATTAAATTGATTTGGGTGCATGTATTTTCTACTTTCTATGCTCATCAATTGTAAACGCCTAACCATCTTACCACGTTTTGCATTCAATAGCCATTTTATATTGCTTAAATTTGCAGGGAATGAATTCTCTTGTTTTCTTCTATTCGACCAAGGTTTCGTCAAAGAAAAAAACTGAGAATTTGTTGCTATTTGAAACTCTCTCTTTTCTTATTAGATACTATTATCTTTTAAGTGGTGAGATATAGGTGAAATAGGTTATTCGGTTTTAACTTACAAAACTATTTATTATTCCCATTTTTATCTTGTCTATTTTTAGATAGTTATCTTTCTATCTAAATATCATAAATTCTTTATTATCTTTTGACATTGAACATTGGTTATTTTGTTATAAAAAGAAATAAAGTCTAATAATTTACTTATATATTTATAATACATTTTTCAAATTTCAACCACTTGATACCTTTTAGTCCTATCACAACTTCTACAAAGTTTATTGGAAAGATATCAATTTTCTTATCCAACAAATTTTCACAGATATTTAATATATATTATTACTTAATTACATAAGATTGTCACTAATCTAACAAGAACTTGATAATGAGGCGATCAATATATATCATATCAAACCAATAATATCTATTTCTTTTTCTTTATTTTACTATATTATCTGTTTATAATTGTTAACTTACTACGGCTCTTTATTTCCTATTAAACAAAGAAAATAAAACAAAAATAAAAAACCATTTAACAATTTGATAAGCCAGACTTCCATGTATGTTTCTATCATCTTGATCTTTAGTCGACCATGGATAAAGTCTAATATTAAGTAATTCATGGACTAACTTAGTATCATATGGTTTCCACCAATAGGGACATTCACACTTTTACACCTGAATATTATATTTAAGTATCCATAAAACTTTTAAACGTAAATACTTTCATTGAGTATCATAAAGTCTAAGTTAGCAACTACGTTTACCGAATCATGCCTATATTTATAATCATCTGAGAATATATCTTTTAAATACGTGATGCATGCCAATTTTCTTTAAAACTTTATGTTTGAGTTTTGTGTGTAATGGTTTCAAATAAATGTAATAAATTATTAAAAAAAAATACTTTCAGCTAATCTACGAAGTTTGTTTCCTTTTCCTTCAGAGATGTTTCCATGTTGGTCTTTTCATAAGTGTACATGGCACTCTTGAATGTATGCTATTTGTCAAGATATTTTGAAGTGGAATGACATGAAATATTAGAGTTAAAACCTCTTCTGAAAATATTCATCTATTTTTGGACCCTTCTAAATGTCTTTTTTTAATTAATTAATATTTGATCTCCTATTTAGAGCGTAGTAAATTCAAGAAAATTAATCTTTATGTAAGTCTAAGTTTCCAAAGGTTAGAAATCGATCTCTAATCTCTTAGTTAAGTGATGTGAGTTTCTCACCACTTCTGTCAGCTCAAGTTGATACTGAAAGTCTATTTTATATTAACTACAATAATTTTATCTTATTATTTGTATAAGTGCGTGCATAATACATTCAGTGTATTTTCACCCTCAAAAACAATTAACTCCGAATGAAAATACTATTGAAATAAAGTCAATTAAGAGATTTTTGAAGTCGAAATAGAAAAACAAATATATAATGCAAAATTTGACAATATTTTTAAAATAATTTACCACGTAGGTTTATATATTTTTTATTTAGAGTAAGCTGAAGGATGTTGATAATAACCATTTTGCATTGTTTAAAAACTTGTTGATGATATTTTATTTGTTTTGAAAACTATACGAGCCTTGTGAAGGTTTTAAAATTGTAGACCTCCATTTTGCCTCTCTTAAAAAATAAATAAATAATTAAACATTTTTTAGAAAACTCACGCATGTTGGTTTTGATTTTGAATGATTTTAATATCATTCTAGGTTGCACGTCATTGTTCTTATAGAATTATGCTATTTTTAAAATAATTATTTGCAGTCATATGTTAAAGTGTATAGAAATACTTCATTTAACAATAATAAAGCAATGTTTTGGAGTAATACTAAGTCATACGTAGAAGCCAGTAGAATCAAAGTTGGAATAAAAGAAGCATTTACCTTCCCTGATTTGGTTGAGGTCTAATGTCGGGTTATCGGCAACAAAAATTGACCAGCCGCACTCTGACCAGTATTCTTATGTCGATTATTATTATTTATTATTTTAAACAATATTTCGAACTAAAAGTCTCAAAATGTTAATTTGAAGAAAGAGAATTACTTATAATATTGGTATATTAGCCAAACTAGTACATGTGATGAACTCGAGATGTATCAGATATAAAAAGTTCTGTCATCTTTTTCATCTCAGTCAAATCCAATTTGTTCTCTTTCAATGTAAACTTGTATTCTTTGAACAAGTATTTGTAGCAGTCAGAAAGAAAGAATATATTAAACTGATTACTTAATTAGGCATAAAAAAACGCATTGTAGTTTCTACGTGATTAGTATTTGGTGGATGAATAAATTTTGCAGCATAGCATTGTACATTCTGCATGTTACACTAGCTAGCTTGGGTTTTCTTTTCCATCAACAATACTGCATGTTGACCCTTTGAATCGTTACTTGTTAGGATCGAAGCCTGTCATAAAATTCACGTGCAATAATATAATATTGCAAGGAGATGAAAAGCAGCTAAACGTGTAATAACCAATCTTTGAATTTGTGTCAGAAAGCACATAGTCATGATGTAAGAAATCAAATGGCCTAGGTATTGAAATTCCAAAGAATATGCACACAGCACACACGTGGGATTTTGGATTAACAAACCAAGATAAAATTATTTTACTTATATATTATAAAGTAATAATCTAATGTGGTATATCCAATATATGTATTTTGAAGTTAAGATAAAATGCATTTTATTCAGATTCCACCGAATTCCAAGACATCATAGAGGATAGAGGAGTTTCATTTATAAAAGACTCTCCTATATGTATATTGACTTTGGATGAAATAGGAACATTATGAAAAGTGAAGAGGTTGTGTTTTTCTGAATTCCATTCCTACGCAATCTAAGAGTCATGCTGATAATGTCTCAATCAACTTGGTAACTATTCAACCTTGGGTGTTGTTCAACCTTTTCTCTTTCAATACGGTAGCTTCAACTAAGAACAACTGTTTTTCGTTTTCCGTTGCCGCAAGACATGTGTCGGATGGTCGCCAGTTCCTTGTGGTAATTGTTTGAAAATCTTTTGTCTGTTTTTCCAATCACCGATATCATATTTTTCAATTGTTTGTATGTGTAAATATTGGGGGCTTTGAAAAATATTGATAACTGGAATTTTGCTGCTGGAAAATTCTAACCATGGCCCCGATTTTGTTTACACACTATAGCTTAATCACTTTAAATTTACCATTACAACCTTCTTTCAAAACTATCTCTTTATTCTGCACTGATAAGAAAGAAGAAAACAACTAAAAACTATAACTCGCTGTAATGCACTGCTTTTGGCATGATTAAGTATGAAACCTTATACATGAAGAAAAAACTTATCAGTTTATAATATATAATAAATGGATTAATATAAATAATATATATATATATATATATATATATATATATATATATATATATATATATATATATATATTACACATTTCTCTTAGGAATAATATGGAGTGTGTCGAACTCTTTTAACGAAATTATGACTTTAAAAAAAATAAAATATCAAACTAAAAATTAAAGTAATTAATTTATTTCTTACTACATTTGTAACGTAAATTTATTATTTAAATATGTATATATAATAATTTAATCTTACTCTGTTAAATTGTAACACTAGGTTTAAGTTAAGTATACATAATTATATTAAAAAATAACACGCAATAAGTAACCATACAGACATTAATAATTATAATATTCAAAGAGAAAAAAGTCTGTCACGAAATTTCTTCTAAAATTCTAAGTATATATTTATAATTTTCTTATTTAAATTATATATGTAAATTAATAATATTAAAAGTGTTAATTGGATAATTAAAGTTTATATATATAAATGTAAATTTAAAGTCTATTAATTCAAACTTTTAAAATAGCGATATTTTAATATAATATAATATAGATATTGGCTTAAAAGTACATATATTACATTTATTAAATTTAAAAAAAAGTCTTACATCAATGGCTGTCGTAGTAACACACTCTAACTAAGATGTATCTATGCAATGTGTTATCGTATAAATTTATGTGAGATTAATTTTTCATAGTATTATATATCCATTTCTATCTTAAAACTTTTTTATCAATTAATTCTTTTTTAAAATTACATACAGAAACACATATTACATTTATTAAATTTATTAAATATCTATATTAAATGCATATCATAATTAATATATTATAAGGAAAATTGATTTCAAATAATACTAAAAACTACATTTATTAAATATGATAAATTATAATATGTAGTTAAAGTATTAAATATAAAATCAGAGAAAATTAGTAAGTACAAATTATTATTATTATTATATATCAATTTCTAATTTTATAAACTAATTTCAAAATAATAAATTTTAATGTATACAGAGAGAGGAGTGTACATTTCTAGAGTGTGTAAAAACATGTTAATAACATTTCTCATACTCTACATCAGCACACATTGTCCAGATACACAGCACAAATGTGCGTCACTCTTGCTTTTTTAATGTAAAAGGTGAGTCAGTTGAGACGTGATTAAAACAAAAAAGGACTTGCAATACATTATTCCTTAATTATCCTAAGTCAATATGCACGTCTTGTACAACCATAAATTAAGCAACCAAATGGATGCTGACAATTTTACTTTATCAAATTTATTTGGATAAGTTTGACTATTCATTATTAATTTCATCAATATATCACATTCGTACAATACGGATGTTTTTCCCATAACAATTGTTTCTACCAATCAAATCATCCTAGTAAAACTCCAAAATATGTATAATAAATAAAACATATATGTAAATTACTTACTATTTTTTCAATCTCATATTTAGCATACTTCACATCGAAATATATGACATTAAATTGATATAATATTCATTCTATTAACTTCTAAAGGATTCTCTTGTACTTGCTTCATAGAATTATATGATCATACGTCAAAATAAGATGATAATACAATCTAGACAAAAATACGATGAAACAAAGTAAAGGTAACTTAACAATTTAGATTTTATAATAGATAAATAATATTTATATATCTTTACATAAGTTTATCAAATACAACTCACAATATAAATAAAAATATAATATTCTTTTGAAGAGAATATATAATATTAAGATTTAATGCATAAACTAACATCTATCATAAATATTTTATGTATTTAGTGATCTAATCATTTTAATTTTAATTTTATTTGTGAAATCTCATGAGTATTTATCTGTAATTAGGCAGTGAAAACTTTTATGAGTTATCTCCATCTCATACGTTTAATTATTGATTTTGAACTAATTGTGATACTTTTTAACCATTGTTAAAAATAGTTGTCTACACTAGTGTGTATACTTATATCACTTGGTGTAACAATAAAATCTAGATATCTCATTGAATTCTATAACTCAATATTCACAATTATGTATTATCTTTTAGTGCTAAATTTGATACCATATAACTTTATTATAATCTTAATGTCTACACTATAATGTCAAACATACTTTTACCTATATTGTATATTTAACTCACATAAATTACTTACAAGTGATAACTCACATAAATTACTTACAAGTGATTCCTAAAGAAAAAGCATTCCACATCAAAACTCATTAAGCACCCAATAAAACATTCAAATAAATTGTTTTGTTCAATTAATTTAAATCCAAAGAAAATATTTCATTAACAAGTCATCGAGGTGTTTAGAAAGAAAAATATTTCAATCTATTCTTTACCAAAAGTGATACAAGAAGGCCTAGCACCCTAGGACCCATCACAAGAGGGATGGCCAAAAAGCTCCAAGATGAGTATTCTCCCCAAGGTCAAATACTATTTGCTATTTTTGGATGGAAAATTGGAGAACAAGAAGATGTTACAAATTTGCCAAAACATGGAGAAGGGTAAAGTGAACATTTCTACACAAGGAGGGGTGTGCTTATCCTTCTATGGGGCGGCATTAGTAATTGTTTTTCCTCCACATGTAAAACTCATTTGTCACGTGCTTCATAAAGCTTTCTAGAAGCCACACATTTAGCACATGGGTAGTTATTAGCATTTCAGATCTGAAATGTGTAATATGCTTGCTTAGCCTTGAGATTGATCTATAAAATCTCATAGGCAAAGCTTGTAGCTCACTTTTGGATTGTAGTAAAGAATTTCTGCTGAAATGTATAGCAAATTCCTTCTCCAAGAGTCACTTCTTAGCTTGATCTCCATTGCAACTTTCTTCCACTCTAGGAAGCCTTCTGAGTTGTGAATCACCTCTCCAAGCAAGCCTCCATCTCCACTCACCATAAACACCAACAATCCGCTGCCACACCTCCAAAGATCCCAGCCAATCTGATCCAGAAATTCCTCCAGAATCTGCAGTTGCTGCCGCCACTGTTCCCTTGGTTTCAGCTTCCTTCCAAGTCTCCATTCACCTCCAATCTCACGGCACATCTTCAATACATCCCCCTAGATGCATCAAGTGGTACTCAGAGCATAGGTTCTAACTTGAACCGTGAGATAAGTGGTTTCATCTTTCATTTCCAAACTGTCATTCAATTCCTGCTATGTCTTGTTGTTCTTCTGAATTCTGTTTCTGTTTCAGCATCTATGATGTGTTTAGGCTTCTATGTTTTGAGTTTTATTGATACCAGTTCTATTTGCTTGAGTCTCTCATCATTTTATTCGGTTATCTCTTGCTGCTTTGAGTCATTTTAATCATTTGAGCATCATTTCCAGTTTTGTCTTAGTCATGTTTGGTTAATTTGTTGTTTTTGTCATCAAATCTGGTTTTTAACCAAGTTTTACGGTTCTGGAAGTGTTTGGATGTGGCTACACCAATTAAGAGCAATGAACAATCAAGAGATGAACTCAGGTGTTTAAATTTGCCAACCAAACTCAGATCTGCATTGCTTTTCAGTTTCTGTTCTGTTTCTTCCAGAAAGTGTTTCTGCTGCAACGAAATTCCACTGGTCATTTGGCATTGTGCACTGTTCTATTGAACAACAATTGAATGAGTTAATGTCTGAATCATTTGGAACATGAAATGATTTGATTCCAAGTGTTTTGTAATGTTGTAAGCATAAAAAAATGCAGTAGCCGATCTGCAAAGTGTCTTTGAGTTAAAAATTCTGCATAATTTGAGTTGGATTGGTACTAGATCATTGCCAATCATTCTTAAGTTGATTCTGCTGTTTTGAGCAACTTTCAAATACCATTTTCAAACTCTTTTTTGCTGTTTTTAATCCAGAATCAAAGCCAATCTACATTTTGACCCTTGTGGTTGTGAATTTGAGCTGAAAATGACCACTGCAGTATTCCAATTCTGTTACACCGTGATTTAGCTCATTATATCTGTTTCTGCAAGTCCTAACTCATCATTGAAACATGTTTGAGTCATTGGAATGAGCATATAAACTGTACTGTGCATTTGGTCATTTTCTGGGTAGATTTTTGCTGGCTGCCGAGAGCTATGCAGCAATTTTTTGAGTCCAAAGTTTCAAAGCTTTGCTGTTTGATTCAATAAGAGTGGATGTAGCAAAAGCCATTGGTCCATAAAATATCAAAAGTTCAAGTTAAAAAGAGTGATTAAAACATTAAAAGGCAGAATAGGACCAATACATCTTGATTTCGAAATTCTGGTTGCACCTTTGAACATTGCTGTCAAAATTTAATGCAAGTTCATTGAGACATTTCAACAAAAAGTTTGGTCCACTTTCATTGCATAGCTATTTCGTGCTTGATTCTGGTTTCTGGTCTTTTATTGCGTTTCAAATCTGTTCTAGAGCCATTCCTAAGATCATTTTGAAGTGCCACCGTGATTGATAGCCATTTAATTGCTTGCTTTCTGATTTTTGAACACTCTGCACACCATCTGTTTGACAAAAGTCTTGGTGTTGCTGTCACTTGGATGTGATTTTGCTGGCAATTGTGGTGGTAGTTTCTGTGATTAACTGGTTTGTTGGATAGGTGAACTATAATTCAAATGGCTCATTACAAGTGGAAGCATCAAAGGAAGTTCAATTGGTGAGGAAAAGTGATTGAAGTTGGCTCTTGAAGAAGGAAAAGCCGTGACCAATTCTGTCCAGAATTGTTCGACCAGCAACCTGCAGCAGAGTTCCATTCTGCAGAAACTCAATTTCCTTGTTTAAGCACTTTGCAGCTGAGAGAATTGTTTGGAATCCATTAGATTCAAGTTCTTTGAGAGCAACCCAAAGCTGCACACATTGTTCCCTTAGCCTATTTTAACTTTTTCCTTTCCAATTTACCAAATTTCTTTTGTAATTTCCATTGGTTTCTTTGGTTGTAAGTTCCAAATCCAAGCAAGTGAGGTGCTAGAGTTCACAAGTGCTCTTCCCTCATTTGTAACTAGACTCAAAGAAGTCTCACAACCTAAAATTGAGTAGTCGGTGAGTGTGTCTTAGATCCAAAGCCTAAGCCTCACCTAGGAGACCTCACTTTAATTGCTTTTCCAATTCTCGACTAGATAGCATATATCTTGTGCGAATAGGAAGCTCTCTTAGGGGTCCGAATTTAGAGTTTAGGTTGTGTCCTTTCTTTGCTTTGTGTTTTCTTTGTTGTCTTTAAGACTTAAGTGGATTTAAGAGTGATTTTGATCTAAGGACTCTAGTAAGTAGCCAGAAGCATATTTGGCAAGGATAAGGCTTGGTACTTAAGCATTCCTAGTGAATCACCTCCCTTACCTGGAATATTGCTTTCAAGTGAAAATCTCTAGTCTTTACTTCAAGAATAACATTTAAGTCCATCATAATGTCTAGAAGGCATTCTCCTAGGATTAGTGATAGTGAAAAAGAACATTTTTCTCTTCAAACTTTAGTTAATGAATTCAAGGAAATAAGAAGAGAAATGAATGAAGAGAAAGCCAATAGAGAGCTTCAAAATGCTGTTATTCAAGATGAGTTGAGATTGATAAGGAAAAGTAAGTCTAGGGGAAGTCAGAGTGAAAACTCTCAAGAGGGAGGGATGTCTTTGAGTATGGGTGATTATTACCCTCATCAGCCTTCTACTTCTAGGAGGCATAGGAGAAATTCTCATGCACCCCCACCCCCTAAAGAAGTCAATGTTGTGTTGCCTCACTTCCATGGGAAGGACAATGTAGAGGCTTATCTTGATTGGGAGATGAAGGTAGAACAATTGTTTGAATGCCACCAAGTGAGTGAAGAGAGGAAGGTCTCTCTAGCTACCCTAAGCTTTCAAGGGCATGCAATGTATTGGTGGACTGCCTTGGTCAAAGAGAGGCTTAGACATCAAGCCACTTCCATCCACTATTGGAATGATCTCAAGTCTGCCCTTAGGAGGAGACACATTCCCTCCTACTACAATAGAGAACTCATGGATAAACTCCAAAGGTTACAACAAAGGTCTATGACAGTTGAGGAATATAGACAAAAGATGGAGTTGTATATGATGAGGGCAGGCATAGTAGAAGGTCCAGAAATTACTTTAGCTAGATTTTTAAGTGGGCTCAATTTTGACATAAGAGATAGGGTTGAACTTCTACCTTATAGAGATTTGAATGATCTTGTTCAAATGTGTATAAAGGTAGAACAACAAAACTTGAGAAAATCTTCTTCTAAAAGAATTCAAGTTCAACCTACTTTTGAAAAGAAAATTTTTAAAGAAAAAGAGCCATTTAAACCTCTAGCCAAAATAGAAGAGAGACCCAAGAAAGAGACACCCTCACACACCAGAACAAGTGAAATCAAATGCTTCAAATGTCTAGGAAGGGGTCATGTAGCTACTCAATGTCCTACAAAAAGAAACATCATTTTGAAAGGCAAGGACATTTATAGTAGTGAAAGTGACACCCCAACTAGTAAAAGTGAGAGTGAGGAAGAAGAAAGGAGAAAGGAAATATATGCTGATGATGGACAACTTCTCATGGTGAGAAGGATACTTAGCAACCAACCAAGTCTTGAACACCTATCACAAAGAGAGAACATCTTTCACACAAGATGTAAAATTCAAGAAAATCATTGTTCTCTCATTGTTGATAGTGGATCTTGTTGCAATTGTTGTAGCACAAGGTTGGTTGAGAAGTTGAAGCTTGATATTATACCCCATCCAAAACCTTATAAACTTCATTGGCTAAATGAAGATGGGGATATAATAGTCAAGAATCAAGTGAAGTTGGCATTTTCCATTGGGAACTTCAAAGATGAAGTTTTATGTGATATAGTTCCCATGGAAGCATGTCATGTGTTATTGGGGAGACCATGGCAATTTGATCATCAAACTATCCATCATGGTTTAATCAATACCATCACTATCCATCAAAAGGACAAGAAGTTTGTGCTTCATCCTTTGACTCCTACCCAAGTTGCTAAGGATCAAGCACAAATGAAGTTTTTAAGAAAGCAAGAACATGATCAAAAGAAAAAGTCAAAAAGAAAGGAGGGTATAGAGATAAGTGTACCACCTAAGGTCACTCAACATGAAGTTCTTTTAAACAAAAAGACTCTACTCAATACACTTCAAGTTGAGCAACCTTCATACCTTCTTCTTTGTCAAGGGACACTTACATGCATATCTAGTGATCCAAAGACTTCAACTCTTTCTCCACCCATTCAAAAACTTTTGAAAGAATTTGATGATCTATTTCCAAAAGAAATTCCAAAAGGGCTTCCACCCATAAGAGGAATAGAACATCAAATTGATTTCATTCCAGGGGCAATTCTTCCTAATAGGCCAGCCTATTGGACAAACCCCCAAGAAACTAAGGAGATTGAGACACAAGTCCAAGAGTTGCTAGATAAAGGCTTAGTTCAAAAGAGTCTAAGTCCATGTGTTGTACCAGTGTTGCTTGTACCAAAAAAAGATGGGAAGTGGCGCATGTGTTGTGATTGTAGGGCTATCAACAACATCACAATCAAGTATAGACATCCCATTCCTAGGCTTGATGATATGTTGGATGAATTGCATGGAGCACAAATATTTTCAAAGGTAGATTTAAAAAGTGGCTATCACCAAATAAGAATTAAAGAAAGTGATGAATGGAAAACTGCCTTTAAGACCAAGTTTGGATTATATGAATGGCTAGTTATGCCTTTTGGTCTTACAAATGCTCCAAGCACATTCATGAGACTTATGAATCATGTCTTTAGGGATTGCATTGGGAAGTTTGTAGTTGTCTACTTTGATGACATCTTGGTATATAGTCAAAATTTGCAAACTCATGAAAATCATTTGAGAGTTGTTTTAACAATTCTTAGAAAACACAAATTGTTTGCAAACTTTGACAAGTGTACCTTTTGTGTTGATAGTGTCATATTTCTTGGATTTGTGGTCACCAAAAATGGGGTTCATGTGGACCCAGAAAAAATAAAGGCCATCCAAGATTGGCCTCCTCCAAAGAATGTAGGAGAAGTAAGGAGCTTCCATGGGTTGGCAAGCTTTTATAGAAGATTTGTTCCTAACTTCTCTAGTCTTGCTTCACCCCTCAATGAGTTGGTGAAAAAAGATGTTACATTCCATTGGGGGGATAAACAACAAAAGGCTTTTGAGCTACTCAAAGAGAAGCTCACACAAGCACCCATTCTAGCTTTGCCAAATTTTTCCAAAACTTTTGAGCTAGAATGTGATGCTTCAGGATTTGGCATAGGTGCAGTATTATTACAAGAAGGACACCCAATTGCATACTTTAGTGAAAAACTTCATGGTGCCTCTTGTAATTACCCCACCTATGACAAGGAACTCTATGCACTTGTGAGGGCTCTTCAAACTTGGGAACATTACCTTGTTGCCAAGGAGTTTATCATTCATAGTGATCATGAATCACTTAAGTATTTGAAGAGTCAATACTAGTTACAAAAGAGGCATGCTAAGTGGTTGGAATTCATTGAACAATTCACTTATGTTATTAAATACAAGAAAGGAAAATCCAATGTGGTGGCTGATGCTTTGTCAAGAAAAATTAATCTATTAGCCACATTGGGAGCTCAAATTCTTGGATTTAATAACATTCTTGAATTATATTCACAAGATCTTGATTTTGCTCATATCTATGAGGAATGTCTCAATAAGCCTCAAGGAGGATTCTATGTGAAAGAGGGGTATCTTTTTAAAGAAGGAAAAATTTGCATTCCTCAAGGTTCACATAGAAAACTCCTTGTTAAAAAGACACATGAGGGAGGATTAATGGGGCATTTTGGGGTAGAAAAGACCCTTGGCATGTTGAAAGAAAAATTCTTTTGGCCTCACATGAGAAGGGATGTTCAAAAGCATTGCTTTAAGTGTATAACTTGTTTAGAAGCTAAATCTAAATCAATGCCTCATGGACTTTATACTCCTTTGAATGTTGCTTCCACCCCTTGGGAAGAGATAAGTATGGATTTTGTGTTAGGTCTTCCCAAAACTTCTAGGGGTTTTGATTCTATCTTTGTGGTGGTAGATAGATTTAGCAAAATGGCTCATTTTATACCTTGCCACAAAGTAGATGATGCAAGCAACATTGCAAAGTTATTCTTTAGAGATGTGGTTAAACTTCATGGGTTACCTAAGGTAATAGTTTCGGATAGAGATACAAAATTCCTTAGTCACTTTTGGCGGACCTTATGGTCTAGATTAGGGACTAAGTTATCTTTTTCTACTACTTGCCATCCTCAAACAGATGGTCAAACTGAAGTAGTCAATAGATCTCTTTCCACTTTACTAAGGGTAGTTCTTAAAGGAAATCACAAATCTTGGGATGAGTACCTACCTCATGTTGAGTTTGCCTACAATAGAGTAGTTCATGGAACTACTAAATTGTCTCCTTTTGAAGTTGTTTATGGTTTTAATCCTTTGACACCCATGGATTTAATACCCCTTCCAAATTCTATTGATTTTATTCATCAAGATGGGGTATCTAAGTCTAAATTTATCAAAGATTTACATCAAAGGGTTAAAATTCAAATTCAACAACAAAATGAGAAATATGCCAAGCAACATAATAAGGGCAAGAAAGAGTTAATCTTCAATGAAGGAGATTTAGTTTGGATTCATCTTAGAAAGGAAAGATTTCCTCAACTAAGAAAATCCAAACTCAATCCTAGAGGAGATGGACCTTTTAGAGTGATAAGGAGGATTAATAACAATGCATATCAACTTGATCTTCCTTCTGAATATGGTGTTCATGCTACCTTCAATGTATCTGATCTTAAACCTTTTTCAGGATTTGATAGTGAAGATGAAGACCTTTTAGATTTGAGGGCAAATCCTTCTCAAGAGGGAGGGGATGATACAAGAAGGCCTAGCACCCTAGGACCCATCACAAGAGGGATGGCCAAAAAGCTCCAAGATGAGTATTCTCCCCAAGGTCAAATACTATTTGCTATTTTTGGATGGAAAATTGGAGAACAAGAAGATGTTACAAATTTGCCAAAACATGGAGAAGGGTAAAGTGGACATTTCTACACAAGGAGGGGTGTGCTTATCCTTCTATGGGGCGGCATTAGTAATTGTTTTTCCTCCACATGTAAAACTCATTTGTCACGTGCTTCATAAAGCTTTCTAGAAGCCACACATTTAGCACATGGGTAGTTATTAGCATTTCAGATCTGAAACGTGTAATATGCTTGCTTAGCCTTGAGATTGATCTATAAAATCTCATAGGCAAAGCTTGTAGCTCACTTTTGGATTGTAGTAAAGAATTTCTGCTGAAATGTATAGCAAATTCCTTCTCCAAGAGTCACTTCTTAGCTTGATCTCCATTGCAACTTTCTTCCACTCTAGGAAGCCTTCTGAGTTGTGAATCACCTCTCCAAGCTAGCCTCCATCTCCACTCACCATAAACACCAACAATCCGTTGCCACACCTCCAAAGATCCCAACCAATCTGATCCAGAAATTCCTCCAGAATCTGCAGTTGCTGCCGCCACTGTTCCCTTGGTTTCAGCTGCCTTCCAAGTCTCCATTCACCTCCAATCTCACGGCACATCTTCAATACATCCCCTAGATGCATCAAAAAGTCCAACATTAGCATCAAAATATCATCATTTAAGTCTGATTGGAACATTTGAACCACTAAACTCTCAAAGCAGAAAATTGATATAATGTCTATTTAGCTCAAGTGATCAACTATACATCAGCCACCAAAATTCAAGAAAGAGATCATTGACTTATCTCTAAGTTGAGTTATCATTCATAACTTAAGTAATAGATCTTCTCACTTAAGCAATACTAGATTATTTAAGTGAGATGAACAAATCTCACATACTTTTTTATTCTAGTTTAACTAGAACAACTAATTTAATAATTTAAAATAATTTTTTTCTCAAATCATATTTATTTCAATTCAACTACGTTGAAAGGAAACAACCTCATAAAACAAAAGATCCAATAACAAAAAGCATACATCACACAAAATCAAAACTATATCAAAATAACATTAACTCAATTCAAACTAACGTAATCTACCAATGATCTACATAAATCACTAGCTATATACTTTATATTATTCAATCTCATCATTAAACACTATCTGTCAATGATATACTTTTTTTTTTATCATCAAAATCTAATTATGATCTCACATTTTCAATAACAACACAATTAAATCCACAACTGTTTATCATAGGGTCTTCAAGTTTCTACTCTCACCATTATATTCCAAACTTGTAAATCAATCTACTATCTCTTACCTTAGTTTCTCACAATCATCAATACTTTCCTAAATTTGTAAGTAAATTTTCGATCTTTTACCTTAATTGTTTTGTTCTTAAAAATTTTGTTACAAAACTATAGAAAATATTTCCATTAGTACACGAAACCTCGTGCACAAAATAAATATATCATTATGAATCTACACTGGCAAACATTCTTTCATCTTACTCGGTCATAGTCATAACAACAAACAAATATACAAATAACTTAAGACTTAGGGAAAATATTACTTTTATATTTTATATATTATATGTATAACTATTAAAATAATAAAAATATATGTTCTTCATTAATTTATATTTTATCCTTTGAACCTATAAAATTGTTCCTAAAAATATTTCATCTTTATATTATAACTTTATTTGAACATCAGCTAGCCGGTTAATTTGAAACTGAAACACGTCTTGTTGTTGGTATTGAGTTTATTTTAGGGGAGGAGATTTAACACCATGAAGAGTACACTCAAAAAAAAAAATCAAAAGATCATTTCTAAACCAAAAAATAAATTTGTAATGTAAAATTTTATCAATAATCATGGATAAAAATATGAATTTAAATTTTCTGTGGAATTTTTTTTACTGTTTTTTTGTTTGTTGTGTTTTCAAAAAATATTGATGGACACTAATTTTAATATTTTAAAATATTTTAAAATATATTAAAATTTATTAAAATATTAACATTATTGTATTTTAATGATTAGTAAAGGACAAATAAAAAAAATCTAATAAAATATCTGAAATCGTAAAAATATACGTAGTTGCTTAAAACTGGTATACAATGTTTCAAAGAAAAATCACTATCCATGAGAGATTTTTAAAGGAAAGAAAAGAATACAAAAAAAAAAAAAAAAGTATCAGTATGAAAATTTCAAATATTTTGGAAATTCCAGCAAAACAAAGTTGAACCTGATAGTTGTTCTCACCCGTTGTCTTCTATTTCCTTAGCATCTGTCTATGATACGACATTTTAGTCATTCTCTTCCGTTCATTCCTTTTGTTTCATCCTTTCTATCCAAATACAAGTATACACAACTTAGATTTTTTGTATATTCCCATCCTAAGCATAACAATTTTTTTATTATAAAAGGCATGTTTTTATCTACCGCCACTATGAGAAAAGACAGCCTGTATATTATAAAATAGTTAAAGAAGATTTAATTGAATATTTATACATTAATTTTGTCTATTATTGTCCAAGAAAAATAAATTACATGTGTTACAGCTCAGGATGAACTTGATGAGAGCAACTTTGGCCTTAATAATTTTTTTTATATAAAATTTTGAATGAAAATTACTTTAACTATGGTCTTAATGCCGGCAAATTTGACACAAATGAATTTGAGTATAATAGATTAAGCCAATAAGAAAAGGTTTAATTGTTGCTCAAGTTATTGTAATCCACCCAGCCAGGCTTCTGCTCATCTTCATTCTAGAAGCGGTGAATTCAATTTTAACATTTTCTAAGGAACTGCAGACAACATTACAAACCTAATTTTGATATTACCAGAGTGTTTAAAATGGATCCCACAAAAATAATAATTAATTTTCTTAAAAAAAACTATAACAGGAAAAAATTAAAAGTTAGATTTCTTTGATTATATTTTTTCCTAAAACAAGTTATTACTGTCTCTAGTTTATATCTTTTTGAAATTTTATAACCGACTGCATACGATCAATAGTCTAATATTTCTATGAAGTTGATGGTAATAATAATAATAATAATAATAATAATAATAATAATAATAATAATAATAATAATAATAATAATAATAATAATAATAATAATAATAATAATAATAATAATAATAATAATAATAATTTGGTTTATTAGTAATTAAGAATTTAATTGACTTTTATTAACTATTCTCATTTGCTCTTTTAAAATCCACTCATCAATACAAAGAAAAGTTAGAAAAATCAATTTCATGTGTTGGAAAAATATAAAAATCTAAATATTTAAGAGAAAAAACTAACTTTAACTAAAATAGCTATCTGTTACTTCTAATATACTTTTGTTTCACATCACAAAAATAAAATTGAGGGAAGAAAAAGAATGGACACGTGATAAAAAAAATTAAAAATTAAAGAAAAATATTTATTCAAATAAATGAAGGATAAATATATTTTATTATATATATATATATATATATAATATTCAATTATGCAAGAAAAGGAAAAGGAAAAATAAGGAAAAGTGTAAAAAGAATTACAAATAATAAATAGTATATTTTGATTAAAGAGTATTTGCTTTGGAGATGTATAGAAGACAATGAGTAAGAAACTGTCCCAAATAATAAGAATTACACATCTCCAAGATATTAGTAAATACATAGGAAAGTATATAAGTATTATATTATCTTATAGGTCAATTTTGTAAATTTAAATTAGGTTTAAAGTTAATTTTTTTAATAAAACATTAAAGTTATCAAAATGTATATAAATATATATTATAAATTTTTACTTAATCTGAGGTAAATAAAATTTCGTTTTTTAGGGACATTTTTTTCTAAAAAATACATACTTTCAACTTCAAGGTTTAAATAGCAACAAGGAGGCTTGAATAGCAACAAGGAGGTTTGAATAGCAAAGTTAAGCTCCAATGAACAAATAAAAGTTTAATAACCCAAAAATGTTTGTTATATATTTATTGAAATTTTATTTCTTTCTATCATTCTACTAAAGGCAGAAAGACAAAAGGACAAGTACAGTATATATTTCTGGATGATTTTCCTAATTAAAAATAAAAATATAAATAATAATGTGTAATGTGTGTCCTACATTAATTGTTTATAATCAATATTATATTTTAAAATATATGTCTATTTTTTTCTAATTAAGTAGTTGGTTTTTAATTTTATACTACAAACATTTTTTTTAAAGGAAACTTAATTATAAAATAAATTTTAAAATATTTTGTAGTGTTAAAACTGTTTATACATTTAAATTTTCAAAAATATAATTTTAGGGAGTGTTTATTTATATAAATTAGAATGGAATAGATATTTATAAACCTATAATTATCTTAATTTTGCATTAATATTATATATGTGTATACACACGATTTTGTGCATATGACTTTTATTAACTATTTTTTTAAAAAAAAATATTAGGTTTTAGTCTAACTTTAAATGACTTGAGTTATACTTTAAGAAAATAATCAATAAGAGATAACTTGTTAAAATTGTATTAAAGAATGCATTGTTTGTATTCTCATGTAAAAAGTTTAATTAACAAAAGATAATATATTAAAAATTATATTGATTTTACTCCTCTGTATTATGAAATTAAAATGTATGACAATGTAAAAACATTTAAAATAGGAAGTCAAATAGTACTCAGTGCTCCCTACATTACACAGGTTTTCCCTATATTACTCAGGATGTTAACTTCTTACACATAAACACAGTCAATTTTCATAATTTATAACTTCAAAAGCATTTAACAATTCAAAATATATATTTTGTCATACCATCTTTTCTTAATATAATATAAGGGATCTAATCTAAGCTGTACATTCTTCATAAATTTAATCATTGATTAAAAATTATAAATTTTTAAAATATTAAATAAAAATTCACATAATATTTTGTTTTATAAAATCGAACATTGAAACTTGGAATTTGAGCAAATAGTCAGATACAAAAATAATTTTGTTCAATATTTATTCAGTTCTTAATATAAGTAAATCTTAACCTAAAACAAATGTCAAAAACAAATTATTTTATTAAAATTTTAAAATAACATAACTGATATATCAACTTTATTTTATTATTAGTAATTATTAAAAAACTGTTATTTATTATAAAAAAACATAGAGTTATAATATTTAATGTGAACAAAAAATAAATAAATACTTCATTGAAAATGTCTTACAAAAATAAAAATAAAAATGAAAAGTGGTTAATTTTTAAACTATAATGAAGAAAATATCAAGAGAAAGAATATGAGAATAACAAAGACACAAGACCATACATCAAACAATAGAAAGTACAAATAATTTTTCCCAGATCAGTTAAGGTGATTGGCAAAAGAAAAGAAAAAAAATATTTTGATTTTTGAAACGAGAAAACAATTATTTATTACTGATATGGTCCCTACTCACCTGTATCAGAAGGAAAAGAAGAAAAGAGCCACAACTAAACACAAACATAAAGTCATAGGCAGAAATCACCCAATAGAGTTAGGAATATCCAAAGAGAAAAACAAAGTTTCTTACCATAAAGAAATAGCCAGAGAATGAAAGAAATTTATGAGATAAATTAATTAATATAAATAATACTATTAAAAATGGCATAAAATTGTCTGTAAATGATATTAATTAAAGAAACACCAACCATCAATTCTTAAAATAACTAGTCTCTTTGGGTTTTCCAGTCAGTTTTTACTTCACTCTTTTTTTTACACCTACCATTAAGCACCTTTAAAATACATTAAAAGGGTGCAAATAGATGTACAGAGAAAATATTGTGATCTACACATTATTCTAATTTGCAGTCTTACAATGAGAGATTAATCATTTCTTTTAAGGAAAAGCAATCCTCAATCACATGATGACTCACTAATACATTCTTAATGTGAGTGAAGCATTCTGATTATAAATCCAAAAGCCTTAATCAAAAGTTTCCCATTTTGTGGTCACCACAACAGAGTCAGAATGTTGCATTGGTTGCTGCTGCTTAGGATTTCCCTGCCTCTTCTGAAACTCAACACCATAATTCACCTTTCTCTTGTTTTCATCCTTTTTAAGGGTAATTGAATTTTGCCTTGTCATTCTCAGCATATCTAGAGTCTCAATGTGTTTCTGAACTCTCCTAACCTTCACATTTTTGTTTTCAAACATACAATGTTAGTGAAATAAATAATTTTTAATGAAATAAATAATTTTTAATATCAGTTGATATATATTTCAGCTGTTTTTAAGATCAGAGTTAGTACCAATTCTCTTCTCTGCAGCTCCAGTTCACCTTCACCATAAATTTCATCCAATGCAATCAATGTTCTCATCAAATTTTCAGTCAAAGTCTCCACATCTAACTCTGTTATAACCCCTGTGGAAGCATCAGCCTCCAAAGCTGCAACCTGTCCAATTTCAAGTAATCAAAGACATTAATCAGTAGGAAAAATAGGTACTACAGTTCACACCGCAGAAATTAATAGTGAAATTGTCCATATAATTTATGAAACTTAGTACATTCTTGCATAGTTTGTCAACCTTTAGCTTTATTTCTGTCAAAGATTTTGAAGTCTTTTCCTTCTTTATAATTTTTAACTTCTCAAGAATCCTTCTTTCTCTGCTCTCAATGTCCACAAGAAGCACCAATTTTGACCCATCTTTGACTCTCTCAACATCAAGATATGACTTCGAATCTCTCTCCTTGTTC
The DNA here is from genome assembly GCF_016808095.1 of Vigna angularis. Classification (NCBI taxonomy): domain Eukaryota; kingdom Viridiplantae; phylum Streptophyta; class Magnoliopsida; order Fabales; family Fabaceae; genus Vigna; species Vigna angularis. The sequence goes on along the minus strand of NC_068970.1, from coordinate 14,238,054 downwards.
TTGTAAATCAACTTCTGATCCTGAATATGCAGTCCAGTAGGTTCTGTTAATATTTTCTTCAATTCTCCTGCACCTCCAAAGAACCACATCCAATAATTCATCAACTTGTACAATAATTTGTGAAAAAAAATGAAAAAAATAAAAAGTATATGCAGTATAAAATATAATTCAATCAGGAATCTCCTTGTACCATGACATTATCTTATACTCTCATGCATGATAAATATACTATTTTTTTAAAGTTTTTTTTACAATAACCACCAAAATTATACTAATTGATGATTCCCAGTACTAATTAGTTGTGAGTGAATGAAACTAAACTTCGAAACAAGAAAAAAGAGAGAAATTTCTAACAATGAATTTACCAAAGCTTGCATGAGAGCTGATTTGAATATGATGATAGGATGATCCATATTTCACTCTGACTTTGATGGTGGATTTAGATGTGAAATTTTGATTCACATCTGGGCTACGTTTCTGCACCACCATACCTCCTGGTCTTACTTCCCACTCAGAGATGTCTGTGTTGCCATGACCAACAATGTCACCTCTTCTGCTGCTAGAAAACATGTTGTGCGTGGGCTTTGACCAAAACCAAAGTTTTATGGCTGCAAAAAGAAGAGAATGACCTTGTGTTTTCTCTGAGAAAAAAAGGACATCTAAAAAAGAGATTCTCTCTGGGAAGGAAGAAAACCAAAGAGAGAAAGAAAGAACCTTGACTATGGAAAATAAAAGAGAAGAAATAGTAGAAAAACAAAAGGAACAGAGAAGTAAGATTAGAATAATTTAAAAGGTAGAGAAAGGTACAAACCTTGAGTTTGGTGAAGCTAGCGAAAATTAGCAGTCGGTGGTGGAGGCAAAAAAACAGAGAGAATGGAGAAGAGAAAAGAAACCGACTGACAAATACTATGATAATGGGATAAGTGAAAGAAAATATAAAAAGAAAAGAAAAAAAACAAATAGAAAATGAGAAGCAGCTGCATAAAGTGTCAGAATTTGGAAGAAAATAATACAAGGAAAAAACATGCTGAGAGAGAAAAAAAGTAAAATCAGATTTGATTACGCGTTGGAAGAGATATAATTAATGAAAATTTTGAACCATAAATTGTGTGTGTTTTTGCTTTTATGTTTCACGTATTCTACATCAAATTGTGTCAATCTTAGCTTACTTTTTACAACTTGATATCCAATCAAATATCATACATCAACTTAAAAGAAAATTAAGAACTTACCAAAAACAAATTTATGAGAGATGAAGTATGTTCATTCTTATAATGTATATCTTAAAAATCATATTTATTATGATTTTTTATTGGTTGAAAAATTGTCAATTTTCTTTTTCTTTTTTTATTTACACAAAAACTAATGCAATATACTTTCCTAACTTATCTTTCATGTTACCTGAAATGTAAAGTAAAAAAGAAGGAAAGGTAGATATACGGTTAGGTAATTCTATTGTTTGTATAAAAAGTAACATGTTTTCTATAACTCTCTTTTTTTTTACCTTCTCGTTTTCTGTTTCTCTTATCTATATGTTGAAACAGAAAACTATACAATGTTTCAACAAGAAATACTAATTTTCTTCAGCATAATTGTTAGGGTAAAAGCAACTGAATGACATAAAAAAAACTGAATAGTACAGAAAAAAAATGAAAGCAAAATCTGGAGCCAGTTTGCTGGTGTCTATGTACTTAGCACTGTCTCGTCCTAAAACAAAATTAAGAATATTCCTACTCAGTGCACAATGTTTAATACCCTTGTAAGAGAATATCACCAAAGTCAGAGCAACAATTTAAGCCTGCGTGGTCTCTCACAATTTCACTACTGTCAGCTTGTTACTGCGATAAATGTCATATTTATTAATTATTTGTTACGAAATTTGAAATACTTAATTATTACTCTGTAATTACGTATTCAGTTATATTATGTTGAAGAAGATGAAAAATATATATTTTATATTCATTATATCAAAATATTTTTATTTTATAAGTATATTAGAAAATTAGTTTTAAGTTACTCAGAATGGGAACCAGCTCCAACGGGCTACACCCCGAGATTTTGTTTTAATTAACAGATTCGAATTGAGATGATTTGCAAAATTGGATAGCATTTGATACATTTAAGACATTAAATTAATAGCCAAAAAATATCTCACAAATCCTAAAATAAACACAAGAATTTGAATCCCTTAGGAATTAAAAGATCAATTTGATATCAAAGGTAAAATTATTCATTAAATAAATAATTAGTTTAAGAAAATCATTTTACTTTACAAGATGTTTAATAGGCATTTTTTTATCAAAAAAGCTAAACAGCCCAATGAAAAAAAACCTACACTAACTTATCAAAGAAAAGATAAAAGAGGAGGTTTGTCCTCACAAAACAGGAGAAAGCGAAAGATGATCCCCCATGTTAGCTGAAGAGCATCTTTATATTGATGCTGTAAATATGGTGGCATGAAATCTATGTACATTCAACGTATAAGTAACAAAGAAAATCCTTCAAGAGGAGGTTGGAAATAACTGAACGGTAATAAAAGGAAAACATGCAAGTGGTCCCTACAATCGTTTGCTTCCCTGAACATAATGCTGTCTCTATCCATACTATGACAGTATGAGATCTGCAGGATTTGACTAATGGACATATCACAATATATAGGCATATTATATGACAAGGTAAAAAGAAAAAGAAAGATATCTGCACTAAAATGAGAGCACTTATATCACTCTAAAAATAATACTGAAATTGGTTACAAGGATGTGTAAATCTTATTGACCAAAGCAAGAAATATGTGAATCCATTCAAACATAAATCCAATTCTTTGTTCATTTAAAAGCATTAGTGTCATTTTAAGAGCATAAACTCTTGAGAAACCAGCTAACAAGTCGCCAGGAATAGATTAGGATGAAAAATGGTTGAATTGATGGATTAAATAATCTCAATTCGTCTTCAAACAAACTTAATAATCTCGTTTCTTCTATAAACTTTTCGCTCTCCCTCACTGTTCCTTTCTTCTAATAATAATAGCTCATATTATGATATATCTCCATCCAGGTAAGAGATTTTAAGGTAAAGCACTGTCCCAGACATGAAATTCTTAGACCTGTGATAGGCAGCTCATATCCAAAAGTTTTACTGGGCAACAAGGCATGCATCACTTTGTACAAAATGACAACAAATGATGGGGTGGGTTGAAAACTAAATAGCACAGTTGGCTACCACACTTCAGAGTATCTGCATATTTGTCTACAGTTAATATTTTGAAAAATATAGCCTCTTGCAGTAATTGTCACGAGATCTGAAAGTAGAGAGAAATCACAGAAATACAAATGTTCCTAAAATCTCGCCAGTAACTGCTTTTATAAAACCTGCCAACAGGATGTTTTCTTATCACAGAAATACAACTCAATGCTAAAGCCAGGAATATGAAAGAGCCCAGCCATTTTTTCAAGACCAAGGCAGCTGTTACAAGAGATTGAAAACCAGGGGCAGAAAAGCTGTGGAAGCTGGAAACCCGTTGTCCCACATTATCCTAATCCAATTTCAAAAATTCCAACAAGAATAAAACAGCATTGTCTACCTCACTGTTCCTTCTGAGCTTTGGATCTAGCAGGCCTTGCAGGTTTGATTACTTTACCAAGAAGAATCGTAACAACAGGAATAATGGTCCCAACGTAATACACACTTCCATACGAGGCAAGAGTTTCATTCAGACTTAACACCTATTCAAATATAATTAAACAATAAAAACATGTAAAAAACCTTGAAATCCATATTAGCATTTTTAAGCCTGAAAATATAAGTTGTAACTGTGGGTGTTAGTGTTTTTGCGGTTTACGAGGGAGAGAAAGTGGACGAACCATGAAACCAACGCAAGAGTAATTTAGAACCAAAAGCGTATAGGCAAAATTCATAATCACAAGGACATTCTTAGCCAGAGCCATTGTCGGAGGCACAGCTTGCTGCCATCTGTAAATGACTGTTTCCATAGAAACACAGCAACTCAAGTTAATTAACCGAATAAAAGATAACAAATGAGCAAAAATCAGCATATACCTCTGGAACCAGCAATCATTAATGCAGATTGAACAAAGAATATTATGTATCCAGGGTACAGGCCCTACAACGATAAAGTCAAACTGTTAGAAAAAAACTGTCACAAATCCTTACATAGAGCATAGATAGACCATATTAAAACCAGCACACCAAAGTTGTTTCACGCAACAGTTTCTTCTTCAGCTGGCTAAAATGGATTTCTTTTCCCAAATAACGTAGCAGAAGAAATTAATAGATATATTTATACATCACCTCATCTATCTCATACTGCTTATTAACAAGTGTAATGATTATTTGTCTAATAATTAGTTTTTCCTAAAAAACTATACATACATTTGCAAATATAGTAAGCTTGAAGCAATAATAATGCAAATACCAACGTACAGTACAATAGAAACAATCAATGTAAAATGCTGCTAAAATTTTACTCACATGCCAAACAGCACTGACGGTCTGGGTGGCAAGTAGCTGAAAGAAACCTGGTTTCTTCCCATGCTGAATAAGCCTCTCATAAACATCTACCAAAACCCAAACAATAGCAACATTAATATTTTATATTTCATTGTCAACCTCTACGAATGACATATAAATAGGTAATTTACATCAACTTTAATTTTGTATCTAGCAAAGCCTACGAGATGAACAAAAAAATGAAAATCAACTGGTCGAGGGTTGATAGCTTGATCATGCTATAATTTACTGTAAACAAAAACCATGTTCTAATTCAAGAAGCGGGATTATTAATCTGACCCAAGTAATCCATGATACAAAGTTCCAACTAAGTCCCTCTTTTGATAAACATCTTCATAAATAAAGTAATAGGAGAAGAATGTAATGAAGTTAAAATTAATTAAGCTTCCTTCACCAATCAAAATCATCTTATGTAACTCTATAAGTTCTTTCATTTAACATCTTCAAAACTGATTTTTACCTCAAGAAGAGATATTAATAATATGAACCAACTAATTCATGATACAAAGTTCCCCTTAAGGCCATGTTTTGATAAACACCTTAATAAATACTTGAAGAGAAACTATTTATGTTTCTTTCATAAATCAAAATCAACTTATGTACTTCAACTTTATACAAGTTCTTTCATTTAACATCTTCAAAACTGATTTTTAGCTCACTGGAAAAACATGATGCATTTTACCTTTTCTTTATTTTCTCATTGGAAAGTTTATCCAAATTCAGAAGTAAACACAAAAAATAATATATCCAAATTGTAACCAAAACTTAAAAATGATGCAGCTAGGACCATAAACTAAACTTCATGCCCAAACCTGAACAGTGTCTATATCCTACTGAGATAACTAATCAAACCCCGCAATGAAAGCATTCCATCTCATGGCAAAAAACTCACAGTGACGAAGCCAGGTGCTGACTTGAATATTCCAAACAGCTGGGATTGTAACTGCGCTCTTTGCAAACTCAACACCTATTATATCTACATTTTTGGCCCGGTCCCATCGTAGTTTTGGTGGGGACGAATCAGTCCAGCCACAGAAACCCAGGCCAGAGATAATTATAGAAGCTTCTGATATTGACCAAATGAAATAATACTTCCAGCGTGCAGTAAAGCCAGACATATACTGGTAACTTAATTTTTTCCAGAAACACCATTCATGGTAGGTAGGATCAGTAAACTTGGACAGAGGAAAATGAGGCACGAGGTTTAAATACATGGCCATACAAAACCCAGCTTGGAGGAGAGCCCGGATGGTTGCCCCATAAGGTGAGGGCGATGGCCCTTTTGCTTCAGGGCTCCAAATCTGCAATTACAACAATAATAAATACTAGGCTTAAAATAACAAATAGGAGACCGGTAATTCATAACGTATCAGCACAGAAAATGAGAAACTGCCACTAAATTTTTATTTAAATTTAAGGAAAATTGGGCATTCAATGCTATTATTTTTGCAGCAGGGTATCACCACTCGGTAGCCAAAAACTACAACCTGACTACAGGCCTAGAAATGACATATCCTGACAAAAAATTTCCATACACAAGGGTTTAGAAATCAAAGCCTGACTACATTACGAGCAAGGTTATCCACTAGCCATAGTACACCATGCCTCATCAGTCTAATCGTCATTATCCAAAATCAAAATAAACAATAAGAATACCCCTTTTTCTTCTGCCCAATCAAGATAATCCTTCATTTCATAAACAGGACCAGCAAAGTGACTGCCACAGCAGAGACAGTAACCAATGTACTCAAGCAGCGAAGGCAACTTGACCAAACGGAACTTCTTCTGGGCCTCGCGCAAGCCCTCCCCTTTCAACAATCCATCGTTGTAATTAACCGCACAGGATATAACCTTGAGCGTCAAAACCATCAAGGCACCTATTTCCAAACCAACCACACAATTAATGATCAAACCAACCAACCATCACCAGAAATAACGTTACCACAGTAATAATAAAAGTCAGTTAAACCCTCATTCCTGAATCCAAAAATTAAATAAATAAAATAAGAAATCATAAATTTGCGCTCACCAGTGGCATCGATGCCACCTTCCTTCCATGCATCGCCGCTCATGTAATAAACGTGGCTGCAGAAGAGACAGTCAGAAACGCGGTGCTAGGTCAAAGAGAGGAACAATTGAATTGCAATGAGAAAATAGATCGATTATACCAGCCAATGAGGTAACCAAATCCGAGGAAGAAAGTGAGGATGCCGCATCGGGGACGAAAGAGGAGCATGGAGGCATAGCCAAGGAACATAGGTACGAGGAAGTGGAGGTTGGAGGAGACGCCGAAGGAGAGGTAGGAGAGGACGACACCGACGGCGGCGGAGTAAAGGTGCTTGGGGAGGCCGCGGGGTAGGAAGCGGCAGATAAAACTAAGGGGAACTGTGGCGGCGAAGCAAAGGAGGAAGCGGAGCACCGGTACGGAGACTCCGATGGAAGCGGCCATGGAATCCATGGCCATGGCTTGGAATGGAAATAGAAGAATAGTTGGAGGGAGTGATATTTGGCTTCTTCTAGTCCTGTTCTCTTCTATCCTTCAACAAACACAATCTTTGAGATTGAACCTCTTAATCGATCAGAATATTCGTGAAATGACATGTGTACCCCTCACAACACCTTCCAAGTACCACACACATGATGCCAGCCCCTTTGCGTGACCGCAATTTCGCACAGATCTTCGTTCCTTCTATCGTCTTAGGAAACTCCGTCGACGTTTTTACTCACGTTTGTGTTTTCCTCAGTAAAACAAAACAAAATAAATATAATTCGATTATTACTTGTTCTTGGTGAAACCAAACAAAGCCTCCATTCAATATATCCTTATTTTATCCTCGTATTATACAATAAGTACATACTGTGAGAAACATTTAATATCGTTTTAATAATTGCTCTTTTAAAACTTTATTTTATATGCAAACGACTTTTCCATTTAATGTGTTATTTTAATAAATTTATACTTTTCTTGTGGGATCTTTTTATTTTTTACTTATAAATATAATCTTAAAAGTATTATTAGCATTGTTATTCGACGACGAATGTTACATTTATATCTCACCATGTATTAAACTTTATAACCATTACCTTACAAAATTAGTGAAAACACATATCATAAAATTATAAAAATTAATAAAATTATTATTATCATTATTATAGTATAAATATTTTTTATAATTTTATTATAAATATTTTTTATTTATTTTATAAAAAAATTTATATATGGTTAAATTTTTAAAAAATATTAAATTAAAAATAATAAAATGAATAATATAATTGTTTAGGGTTTTGGTTTCCAACTTATAGGATTATATACTCTGACACTAAAGTGAGTAAATAATTGATCAACACAGCAATAATGTAGTGATGGATGTATTTGAAAGTCATACTTAAAAACTTTATTTTTAGTAGTTGTTATATGTTTTTATATTTTTATTTGTCTAATCACGATTCAATCATATATTAATCAACGTTGATTCGTAATTATCATTATATTAATCTGACCATTATGTAATCAGTCTGTCATGTTATTTGATTAAGGTGATCGATCACGGATGATATGTCAAGAGGTCGGCCAAATGATAGATGGCCAAAATTGTTGGCCCTATAATGATCAGCCAATGATGGACGACCAAATGTAATCGGCCTAGAGTAGTTGACCAAATGTGGTCAGTCAAAAATAGTTGATTAAATGTGGTCAGTCATGAATGGTTGTCCAAGGATGTGATGAGTCTTGAAATTATACTGTTTAGTTAACTATTGATCGTGTTTGATCGACCGAACGAGAATATAGTTCAACAATTATTTTAATTTAAAATATTTAAATGGTAATTTATAAAATATATATGAATATAAAAGAAAAAAACTTCATTTTATATTAATTTAAAAAAACTTTTATTTAAAAAATAAATTTGAAAAACATTTGAGAATATAAAAAGAAATCTTTCATATATATATTTTGCTAACTTATATAATATATCAAATTTTATTTAACAAAAAAATTCATATTTATAAAAAAAACATACTTTAAATACAGAAATATTTTAATAATTTTTATTTAAAATAAAAATAAAAAATTATTCAAATAATTTTAAACTTAAAACTTAGTATCATAAAATTTGATACACTTTACTAAGTTAAAATAAGTTAGCAAAATATATATATATATATATATATAACTGATTCGTAAGAGATATTGTTTTATTATAATAAATACAACGCAAACTTTATTCTTATCTTCTACCATATTCTAGTATAATACTAATAAATCATTATTTTTCATTAAAGAAGTAAGAAAAATTAATCGTTAAATGTCCATATCCAGATACTTTATTTATTATGTACCTAATAACTACTTTAATTATATCCGTGTTATTTGGTTGATATTACAACTAAGGGAAATTAGTTGCATTCCGGAGTTGGCATAAGTTCTTGTTTTATTTATAGAAATCTTAATGTGTTATTTAAGCAATCATTAATATGTTATTCTATAAATAAACCCAAAAAAAAGTTGAGATATAAGCCATATTATAAAACTATATTTTATGTATTCAACTTTATGATGTGTTTCAATATTTAAATTAAATGGTTTTTAATTTGTTTTGAAATTATTTTTTACTAATAAAGAATTTATTTCCAAAATTGTTGTGAAAAATATTGTTAAAAATGGAATTCAATTCTTTGTTGTCGAGTTATTAGACTTTGTCATCGATATCGTATTGAGAATAAATAAAAAAAATAGTTAGTATAAAAGTTGTTATATTTTTATCATATAAAAAAAATTATATAGTGAGATAACTAGTTATTTATATTTGTTGCTCCTGAAATAATCCATACCAACCAATGGAAATGATGTTATGAGTGAATTTTGTACTGTCAATTAAAAGAGTTTTGAATTATTTGTTGTTGAGTTGGTAGAAGTTGAAATAAATGAGACTTGAGTAAATAAGTTATAAAGTTTGGATGATGTTAATAAAAATCTTGCATATAGATGATGTTGAATTAATTAAGATGACAAAAGAAAAAAATATATATATAAATGATCAATTTAACTTCATACAATTATTCTAATATGTTTAAAATATATATATATATATATAAATGAAATTACATTCAAATCTAGTTTCTTTAAATGAAGAGATTATATTGTCATATTAAAAAAAATCTTTGTTTTTCTGTTCATAAGATATTTGTAAATAATACAAACTTATAAATTCATAAAAGTGATCAAGAAGGAAAAAGATTGAAAATTTTGAATAACTTTATGTATAAGTAATTTTATGCACGTGGTTGTCTAATTTCATTATGACTTTATTTTATGTTCCTATTTACGTTTAAATTTGGATTTGAAATTCCAACGGTATTGTCAGTGATGATTGAATCTCTTTCACTTTTATTTATTTTTTCACTTTACTTCGGATTTAGGATGTTCATCCAAAGTTTCATTTTTCTTTTAGTCAAATTTAAATGACAATTTTTTTTTTCGTTTTTTTTTTCTTTTTTTTAATATAACTTTATGTACACATATCATTAAAAATGCTTAAAGATCTCACCTACTAAATATGATTCAATTATAACTATAAATTATAATTATACAATATTTGGTTTTGGTTTAGTCGTACATTGTATTACATTTATTGAGCAAGTCTATTTGAAAGCATATACATAAAAAATAGTTTAAATACATCCGGCTTATATGATTTTCTTTTTCCTATCAAAGTATGATTTAACATAACTTGAATCAATAAAAAACTAAGTATGATTGTAATATAATATCATACTATCAAATTATCATGTAATACAAATATAGTATAGTAACAAAAATTAAGCACATTACATTATTAGAAGTCAATTCAATTATATAAAAAAAATTAACGAAAAATATTCCACAATTTATTTTTTATAAATCTTGACACAAATATCTTCCTCCGTAATAATATTATATATATATATAATTTAAATTAAATAGATAAAAAGATTAAATTTGAATTATGTAACATTCCAAATTCTACAACTGAAATTTAACAGTAATTATTGTACATTTATTTTACAATTATCTCTCAAGCAGTATAAAGAGTTCATATTGAATTATGCTTTCAAACATCGCGTAAAACACTCATAAATTATTTTTTTTGTTTCACTTGTATTGATTTAGACGTTGTTCCCTCATCTACTTCCGTATAACACACTTTATACGATCATCGCAAAAAAAGATTTTTCGGCAAAACAAACAAGGGTGAACTACCATGCAAAATTTTAAAAGAGGCATAACATTATTATTAGACGTAATACATTCACTGTAATACATTCATTATAAATTCTTGTAAGATGCAATTATTATACTAGACTCTATTATTGGGATATAATGTTGATGGAAGTCTCGGATGGTCATGCACTTGTGGTGACCTCTACTCCTCTCACAACATAATCTTGGCCAAATACAATATATCATATCACCCACAAGGTCAGTTCATTAACATCTATAACCATAATTTAACATAAACTAGGACCTCCTACCACTTTCACCACATAACACATCCTTCTCTATTTGAGACTGGATAATTATTAGAGTATTAGGATAACCACCAACAAGATGACCCTGAACATCAACATATACATTAATACCATACCATTATAAAGTCTCTCACCGAGACTCATACTATATTCCAATACATAATTTCATATTCAACATCATAAAATAAATTCATCGCGGAAATCATACAAAATGGATATATCACAAAACAAATTAACAATAATAAAATATTACTATAAATGGTCACCGAAAAAGAATCAAATATTTGACGAATAACACTCACCATAAACACCCGTACATATGACTAGTCATAACTTACTGGATCATACCAGGGCTGCTCTATGATCAGGGATGTACCAACTCCAGTTTTTAAGATTCCTCTATCCTACCATAAAAAAAAACCTTAATATAAACGTTTTGGGGAACTAAGAAGTTGAATCTGGCATAACCGGTTAGACATCTTCTTATCCTTCCATAAAGATGCAATAAAAATAGATAAAAACAATAAAAATTCAGGGGAAACAAGAAGTTGAATCTGACAGAGTCGGTTAGACAACTTCTCATCCTTCCAAAAAGATGCAATAAAAATAGATAAAAACAATAAAAGTTATGGGGAAATAAGAAGTTGAATTTGGCAGAGCCGGTTAGACAACTTCTCATCCTTCCAGAAAGATGTAAAAGAAACAACTAAACGTTCTGAGAAACAATAATGTAAACATAGCAGAACAAAATCAAAATCACGTTTTACAACCATCAATAGACTTGGATCTCATCACAAAAGCATGTTCATATTCAAAATTCAAGAGCATACAAAAACAAAAGACTTCATATTCAAGATTAAGATAAAAAAAAAGCAAAAGATTTCATATTCAAGATTCAAGATAATACACAAATAAAAGACTCAAGATTAGCTCCACTTACCTCTATTCCAGACTTAATCTCCTGGTTAGAAATTGTTTCCCGAAAAATTCCAGAATTTCCCTTCTTGCACTAGAATTTTCTCCAACTCTCTCTTCTCTCAAAATCTCTCAATATTTGGTGCAATTTAAGCCTTCCCCCTTGCTTTCTATTTATAGGTTAAGATTTGGCACTATTTAGGTTTTTTTTATAATATTTTGTTAAAAATACTATTTTATTAAAAATAATATTTTGACTTCACCACCAAAAGTGTCTTGCTCACCATTCCACTTCTGAAAGGTTCTTTGTCATTTTGCAATCATTTAACTTTTTTTTTAATTATATATATATATATATATTTACAAAACCTTCTAAAAAAAATTTTCAAAATTTTGAATTCCTTCTAAAATTACTATAATCCTTTATCCTAAATATTTAATTTTTTTTATCATAATTTTCTTATTGATTATATTTTCTACCTTTAAAATTATTACTACTAACAAAGAAAAAATTGATACTATTAATTAAAATAAATAAATTTTCATGAACTTTACAAATTACATTTAAATTGAATTATTTTTTAGATTTTGAAAATCTAAATTCAAGAAGCATCTAAATAGAGTTAAGGCGTTTGAAGACCAAATCGAAGATAATCAACAAGAGTTGTCTATGATCAAAGATGAGTTTAGCTAGGTTAAAGGTTATCCCGAGTCAAGCTCGACCGACGATTGACTTGAGTTATTTCCAACCAAAGATCAGCCTTGGTTTATTCCAAACGAACATCTATCTGAATCAATTCAAGCCAAAGGTCAACCCAAGTTAATAGTGATCGAAGGTTGGCCTACAAAGGTCCTAGTTGAAGATCAGTTAAGTCAATCTCGATTGAAGGTTAACTCAAGTCAGTCCTAGTTGAAGGTTAGTCTTGATCAAAGGTCCACCTACATCAACTTCGATCTAAGGTCAGTACCAGTGGGTCCTAATCAATTCGGTCATGAGGGAAGCTTGGTCAAGTCGTTCCTGATCGAAAACTCACCTGAGGAAAGGTCAAACGTTGACTTGAGTCGACCCCAACCGACTCAATCAAGACCAAAGGTCGGCCAAGTCGATCTCGATCAAAGATCAGTTAGAGTTGTCCATGGCCAAAAGTCGGCATGAGTCGGTTTCCGTCAGAATTTGTCTAAGTTGGTTCCGAGCAAAGGTAGCCAAGTCGTTCTCGATCGAAGTTTAACTGAGTCATTCTTGACCGAAGCTCGACTAAGTTGTTCCAGTACCAAAGGTCGATCAAGTCAACTTGGTTAATAGTCAACCGAGTTTGCCTAGTCAAAGGTTAATCAAGTCGGTCTAGCCAAAAGTTGATCGAATTAGTCTAGTGGTCAACTGAGTCAACTCTAGTCAAAGATCGACCTAAGTCAACTCAAGTTAGTCTCGACAAATGGTTTGTCAAATCGATCTTGATCAAAGGTCGACCTTAGTCAACCCTAATCAAAGGTCAATCCGAATAGACTCCAATTCTAACTAAAACTTAAGCTAAATCAATCAAAACTTAAAATTGAACTAAGTTAACTAAGTAAAAAAGTGAAAATAAATATGTATAAATCAAAATATCAAAACGAATCAATCGAACACATATTTAATAAACTTAATAATCATATATATTAAATCAATTTTACTAAATTTAATATTACTAACAAAATATATTTAATCAAATTTTAATGTAATTTAAATTAAATTGAAAAATTCAAATATAATTGATCCAGATAAAATGAATATAATTTAAAGTTCAGATTCTTTCTAACTAGATAATTATAATTTAATCATAGATTCAATCCATCTTATCGAATTTAGAGTCCATGTTGAAAAATCAACCCCACGCTTAATTTTAATAAGTATTCTCATATGAGGATCTATTTAATATTATACAATCAACCTCACACGATCATCAATATTTTGGTAATCACGTCAGCTCCATGTGGTGTGATTCATAGGATTATCATAATACAATAACAACTAGATTCTTGTGTGAACTTGTCCCTGTACAAACACCCACAAATATCACATTTTTTTAATGTGGTGGGTGTATAATCTTCACTTCACATAACCTATAATGCAAAATAGGTTTAAATTTTTTTTCAATTTTTATGAAAAGTATTCAATGAAGTTTTTAATTTTTTTTGTCTTAATGTAGTTTTCATTATTATTAAAAAGAATTAATATAGTCTCTTATATTAAATTGATACTAAAATAAATTATAAAATATTTAATTAATTTATGAAAATTAGATAAATATATATTTCTATGTAACAAACAAAATAAATATAATATAACTTTCATATAGAAAAAATAGTTTACATAATTATCATAAAATAGAAAAAAAAATTATTTAATTTTAAAAAATATATATATAGATTTTATAACAATTACAGATAAAAATATATGTTTGACTCAAAAGTAAAACAATATGCATGTAGCTCATGTTAACACATAGTTAATCTAAGATAAACATGTACATATTCAGGATTAAGTAGCATAAACCTAACCATCTTAAATATTCACAACTTTTGTAAGAGCTGTGTAAAACAAGAATAGTTAGCCGAAATTCTGATCTCTAATCACTAATATAAAATTTTATATAAACTATTATTCAGTTACACTAATTATAATATTCAATGGCGACGATGATATATAAGTGAAACCAATGTTTGGATAAAACAATTTATATTTAACCGGAAAAGGGAGTTTAGAACAGACGACATTAACTATGAACAAAAGAAAGGCAGGATATTATATTTTTATTTTGTAATTTATAAGTGACATCTCAATTTAATATATTTTCCATTTAAAAATATTTAATCAGAAAAAAAATTTAAGTATTCTTCTCTATTATTCGAATTTATAAAAATTAAAAACAAGTTGGAAGCCTATGTTATTTCTATAATAAAAAATTAAATAAAGTACATGTCTCTGGTTAAATGATTATTTAATATTAAATATTAAATAATAATTATCAATTCATAACTCTCTTTTTTGTTTTATAACTAACTTCATTGATTCCTTATCTACCAATTATACCTAGTAACAACTTTAATTGTATTATATATATATATATATATATATATATATATATTACACCTGTGCTCGATGTTGCAACCGATTATATGAAGGTGTTGACAAAGGTTTATGGAATCATTATTATCGTGTTTTTTATTTACAAATAATTTAAAGAGAAATAAATTGAATCATTTTAAGAGTAACAAATTGTTGACAGAAATTTTACTCAGGAGAAATAAAATGACAAAGAATGTTGAGACTAAATAAGAATTTAATTTAATCGAAATATCATCATATAAAAGTTTTTTTAAAGAATCTAATTGAGTAATTGAGTATACATGCTTCTTGATTTTTAAGTTATATTAGAAAAAATGCAATAATCCAAAATCTGGAAATTTAGTGTAAGATATATAAATATTAAAAAAAATAGTACTTGCTTAATCAAATTGAAAAGATTATCTTTTATCGACTGACGTTACTAGAACAATAACAAAATAAAAATAATATTTAAAATAAATAAAAATTTATTCTGGTTAAAAATATAATGAAATAAAAATATTTTCTAGAATCTAATAAGAGTATAAATGTTTTTTTTTATCTCTTAGCTATGGTAGAGAGAATTGTAAAAACAAAAAAAAAAAATAGGGACCGAACGAGAGTGAAATGAGGAGGAATTACATTAATCGAGTTGAAATTTATGTTTTAGCTTGTGTTTAGATTGGAAGATAGATTTTGAAGAATATAAATAAGTAAATTTGAGAGAAAAGAGAAGTGAAAGTTAGATTTTTGGATTAAAAGAAAGATTGTGAGAAATGAAAGTAAATAAGAAAAAAGAGAGCTTACTTTCTTTCCAATTTTTCACATGGTAGGAACCAAGGTATGATATTCATTTCTCTCAAGCCAGACTCTCATTTCATAACAAATCAACGGATACAAACATCTCTCTCTTCCTCATATCCATCTGCATTAACAGTATTTACTCATATACAAACATAAACTTAACATTTCAGTAACCTTTACCCTAGGATTTCGGCCGATTATTTAAATTTAAGTTAAATAAGTATGTATTCATATTTAGTATGTCTATTTCCTCTACGTGTGTCAAATAAATTATATCATTTTTCTATCATTGTCAAATTTAATTATTAAATATAAAAAAATTGTACTATTATTAAAAAGGTGTAGTCAAAACTTATTATTAACATGTTAGAATTTATATCATCTCATTTTAATAATATAAAATTAACAAAATTATAATAAAATAAGACATTTTTTTTATAGTACTCAAAACAAGTAATCCACAATTTAAAGAAATATTATTACAATTATTCCAATATATAACCACAATAATATGAGATAGTTTCAAGGAAACTACGGTATAATAAGAAAAATTTAGAGTCTTTCTTATGATCCTATAAATAAAGGAAAAATAACTTGCAATGAGATAACAATAATACATATCTTTCATGAGATAGATCAACTCCTCCCTTCTCATTTCTTCATACTAGTAAAGGTGATTATTGCAAAATAAATAAGACAAAAACACACAAAAAAGGATAAGTTAATATGCAAAAGAGTTATTCTAAAACTAATAATTCATATTGTATATATAAACTAAGCATAGATATAAATACAATAAATATAAATGTACACTAAATAGATTACTCTAAACTCAATTATCCAGATACATCACCAGAATTCACGTTAAGTGTGTGCTTGATAGTCTCTATGCTCTAGAGAGTTATACCCAAAGTGGTTATTACCACACACAAGATTAACCCCATTCACGTTTAAGGCTAAACAAGTTCATTGATTAGGACTTCATGTAACTTTCACCATATAACACATTTTACTTTACATGAGTCTAAATGATTATTGAAGTTCAGGATACCCCTTTACTGAATCCATACATAGATGCATACACTAAAGCAATACCAAACCCTCTTCAAACTCACATAATGTTTTATCTATACCTATAAACAATACAAACACAATCAGGATACATCATTAGAATCACTCATCAACGGAGAATCATATTGTGTACTTAAACAACACATGAAACCAAAAGAAAGACTGCATGCAAAGACAAAATAGATTGGATAAAGAGAAAAATGGTAGAAAATTAACTTACACAAATGAAGAAACTGATCAGTTTAAATTGAAGAGCTCATCGGGAGAAATTGGTCAATCCAAATTAAAGAGTTCGTCGTGAGAATAAATTATATGGTCTCAGTTATTCAATTAGACAAAAAGAAAGAACCTTAAAAAAGAAGTTAGAGAATTTTAAAAGTGGTTTTTACATCTATGATGTGTTTTAAAATAATGAAACTCCTTTATAAAAAAAATTATTCTAAATTTTTTAATATTAAAATAATTGAATGTTACTATTTTTAAATAACTATGAATTCTAAAATATCATTTTTTTTCAATATTTACATTATTAATATCAATATTTTATTTTTATATGTACGTCGTATTCAAGCTTGTCTTGAGCGATCAATACTTGCTAGCCAATTCTATGAATAAAATATCATTGTAGTACTGTATCAACTCTAAGATCACCATAGGTGGCTGTGAAAAAAAACATGTATTTGTATATAATCTAAAAGAATAAAATAAATTCATTAATGATTTCAAGGGAGAAAAATGGTAAAATTTAAAAAAGGAGCGTTGAATGTTAGACATTAAAAAAAGTTAACAAGGTGAGTAGTTAATGAAAGCACTCAATGCAATGTCAATTTGTTGAAAATAATTAGTTTTATTAATAAATTATATGTTTTTCAATAAAACATTATTGTTTTTATTAAACTCTTATCTTTCTTGTGTCCAAGATTATGTAGATTGGTGTCTTAAGTTTCAAATGATTTAACATCTCATGAAACACTTTTGTACTCTTTTTAAAATTATTTACAATAGATTGATAATTTAATTTTTTTTTAAAATATATAAATTAAATTTGGCTTGATCTAATTTTAAATTATTTTATTTTTAAAATATTTTACTTAATATGGTAATTCAAATTTACTATTTTTGGATAAATTTCAATCACATTTTCGTATATATCCATCCCTTTATACCCCCATTCCAAAAATTGTATCGAGTATCGTTTTATTTATTTGTTGTATTTTATTTTGGGGAACGGTTTTATTGAAATACCTCAGGCAATAGCCGAACGGAAGAAGGGACAAGAAATAGGCGAAAGCCCAAACCTGTTACTCATTTCGATCCAACAATATGGGCCAACATAATATGGTACCATTATATTGTGCACTCCCATGTTTTATCATTTACTTTAAATTTGTTGTTGTTCTTGTTCCGTACTTGAGATCAGAGTTTTACTTTCATAACTCCAACAGTAAATTTAAAGTTCTCATCGAAGCTTCAATTTGTTTTGAAAGCAATGCCAAAAATTTCTATTGTCTACAGAGAACCATATTTGGATTTATATTATTTTAGATGTTTTTGTATGTCTAATATCGATGTTGAATACCAAGGTCTCGAAAAACAATTAAAAATTGTGCCGCAGATTCGTCCCACAGTACAAGACATTATTTAATTGTATTTTTGAATTCTCAAATTAAAAATAGAACATCACCTTAATTACTCAAGATAAAGAACATCACTTAAATAGGCATTGAATACAAAGGGCATTTCATCTTGCACCTCCAAGTTACCAAAAGTACTCTCAAATTCAATATTCTTCTTCCTTTTATATACTCAACACCTCCAAAGCGTTGTAGATTGAGTTTGAGAGGTGTTGGTGTTGTTTGCTCGAGGTTATCCAAGAAAGAGGTGGTGCGGCTGGTGATTCTCTGAAGTTGGCCGCGGGAGCAGATATATAAAAACATTCATCGTTGTAAGACTTTCAAGAGCGCATATATATATATATATATATATATATATATATATATATATATATATATATATATATATATATATAAACATTCATCGTTATAAGACTTTCAAGTTTTTATCAAATTTCAAAAAATCTGATGAAGATTCAATCGAATTCTAAAATCCGTTAGGTGTTATCACAAGAGATAATAGTCATTTTAACAAGAATTGGAAGTGCAAAACGAAACTCTTTAAGTTCTAATTTTAGCACCAACATGGATTATTTTTTAGTCTATAGTTAAATTGTTGTCAATTGTTAGTATCATTCACTTATGCAAAAAAAAATGTTTATTTTAGAACTTAATAAAACTCTTGAAATAAATTTCAGACGAACATAAACGATCGTTAACTTTTGTTATACTCTCCTTACTTTCTATAGATTACATTATATCTTCAATATTTTTATTACAATTAACTCGGCCAGCATTCTAATAATCCGTGACTGAATTAGATTAAACTTTTTTCTACCGTAATTTTCAAATTTACTGTAGAATCAATTGTGGCACTAATACGAAATAAAAAAGGGAAGGTGATAGAATATCATTTTCACGCCACTGAATTATCGTGCAAGCTCTAGATCAACCAAACAATGTCGACGATAAGTTAAAGCAAAGGAGACCGGTTTACAGTATGCTAAATCTATACTGAATTAATGTTTACAAACTTAATATTGGTTGCGTCTTCCTTTGCAAACTGACTTTTCAAAAATAACCCTCTTTCTTTTTCATTTTAAACTAAATTCCAAGGTTAGAATATGTTACAACCCCTTTTTTAATAGGATCCGGTTGAAGACCAAACAAGAGATTTTTCAGTTGTATGTCCGTGAACATACGTTGAGGTTTCTCGTAACAGAAAACCAAGCATGGGAACAAGTAGAAAGGAATACCAAATTTCAAGTAAACTATAAACTATGATCAACGTTAGTCCATAGACTAAAAAAGTAGTCCAGTTTTTTTCGTTTACTTCAAGCATGATCAACATTTCATTGTCATCAAATGGTCACTTTTGTTCCATCTGCAGAAAAAATATATAATATTCTGCACCATACATGGTTGAGATAGAATGTTCGAGATAGTCTTCCAGACTAAATAACCAGACATTGATCGATATGTACATCAACTCCTGGCTTCTACAAAATTCTTAATTAAACCTTAAAGAACCATACTAAAAACTCGATTCTCTATTCCTCCTGACGCGGCCTACGCTCTAGTATACAATTATATATACTTGTCGACAAGGTTAAGAGCTATTTAAAAATGCTTTAACCTTTCTGAATTCACTTGGATATATGAGCACAGAATCTAAACAGAGCCCTCCTTTTGTATGTGTACAGTCAATTTGAGTCATAGAGAATTTAACTTTTGTTGATGCATTACCATTCTCGACAACAAAATCGCCTGCATGGTAAAAGGCCCATTTACCTGGTCCATTCAGAAAACACTGGGATGTAACATACTGGCCATCTGAAGTCCATAGCTGGAATCGAACAGGCTTTACATCCCACCCATGAACATGCTCTGTGTTGCAAACTCGCCGGCCAAATCTTTTGGAGGCTCGTCCTAGATGTATTCTGTAGAATATGCTGTATCTCCCAGCAGGAAACGGGAACTCAACATCTCCATCCACTTCAAACCACCAGATTTGCTGGAGGTACGCAACACTGTTGAATCTGCAAATCAAGGAGATAACATAGGTTTTACTCCAAGGTTCTATTAAACCAAATCAACAGTTAAACTATATTTATTTTGCAAATAAACTACTTGACAGAGATTGCAACTTGCATCATCAACCAAAATAACAATAGCAAATGAAGCATATCCTTCACAACATCACAAGTCAGAGAACAACTTTCAGCCAACACTAATCAATACCAAAAGCTACAATACATACCAGAACCATAATATATACACACAACCACCAATACAAAGACTCTGAACATGGAAAATATATACACATAACCACCAAATTTTCTAGGTGATAAATTATAAAACATGACCACATTATTGATACAGTAGTCATGAATTTAGATTGTGGTCTCAACTATAACTGCAACCACAGTACCAAGTTCTAAGGTTTTAGTTCTCTGCAACAGAAAAGACTCGTAAGATTTACACATGTCTGCAATATCCCACAACATTACAGTTTTTTAGATTGTGGCAACAACAGTAATTAAAAACCTTATACAATCTTACACAATCCCAGTTAGCTCACTTTATTTTATAGTTCACACAAAAAATTCTGGAAATGAATAATTTCATTGAACTCATCCCATGGTTGAAGTGATTGAATGATCCCAATGACTACAAAAGTGTAAAAGGAAGAGTGTATATGTATATCACAGAATAAGAATGACTTTTAGCAAAAAATAGTGTCACTTTGAATAGTGTGGGTGTGTGTGTATACATATAAAGTCTCCATAACAGAGGGGGAAACACAAATATGCCATTCAACTGTAATTATAAACTAAAAAGTCAGCAAAGTAAAGAATCACAATAAACAATGGAGAATGGAACACGAATAACAACATAAATACGGATGTTACTCATATCAGAACTTAGGTGTATGGTATAACATGCTGGGAATTGAATTGATTGTAATTTTGGATACTTTTATATAACTTCCCGATTCCCAGGGTTTTTAAATTTAACACTCAAGATTATTTGGGGTTTCCTTAAGAATTGCTATGTCACGAGTTCTGAGAATCTAGGGTTCGCCTGATTGAGAAGTGAAACATTGTAAGGTGGAAATAACTCAGGATGGTAATGATTATGAAGCAAACTAGCAATCCGGAGTGAAAATGAGTTGACATTTGATTTTCCCCCTTTCCACGATCCAGTAGGACCAAACAGACCCCAACCCAATTCTATTTTCCCCCTCCAATTCCCCGTTTTCTTATCTATCATCCCATCACTAATTTTTCTCACCCCTCCTTCAAACAGCAAATCATAATTTGGAAGGCCAGCCTAATTAAAATATAAATCGATAAATAAAAAATAAAAAGGGACAAGTATTCCAATGCGTATAACTAGGAGAAGAAAAGTGACCTAGATTCCTCAGTGGGGATATGGTTCCAGTATCTTCTATCATCAATCCCGGTTATGGACAATCCCTTGGCCGAAACGCACAAACACAGCTTACCCGTGCTCCGATCCAGCCACACTTTCTGCACAAAAACACAACTATCTCAACTCCACTTCCTCTCACATCAAACCACAAACCAATAACAATAAAAAAAAAATCAACACGGCTTATAATTATTAATTAATTAATTAATTAATTAATCAATTGATCCATTACCTTGGTGCCATCATCAAGAGAATTGAGTCTGCAAAGCCTGGCGTAAATCCCCCTCTTCCCCAAATGAGAGGGGAAATCATCGAAGATGCGGCGGAGGAGGACGGAGTAATTGGACGGCAGCTTGGACTCCCAGACGAAATCCGCGGAGGAAGCACCGCGGAAGGCGCGATTGAGCGTAGCGAGCTTGCAAATCTCGGGAGGGTTCATGTAGGTCATGATCTCAGCCACGCAGCTCTCGGGCAACTCGCCCAAACCGTACTTGGGCGCCGATTCCGATGGCTGAGACGAGAATCGCAGACCCATCAATCAACGTTAAAGGAAAGGAGAAGGAGAATGGAGGCAGTGGTGGCGAGTGGGTTGGCTTAGGGTGTTGGGTTTTCGACGGAGATGTCTCCGAGTTGGTGTTGTAATTGCAATTGTAATTTGTAATTTGTAGCTGACTCGGTTCTGTGGGTTTGTTGGTTTGTTTGTTTATGCGAGACAGCGTGATCTGACTAGGACTTGACGAGAAGCATTTCACAGTTATCCACCACCCTCCTTCCTCTTCACCCCGAAAATCCCTAACAATTACCTTAATCCCACCAAAACTTTTTAATATTCGGATAAGTTTTTTATTCATTTATTTTTCATTCAAATCAACGTTAATGTTTACAGGTTTTCTTTGGTCAATTTTGCAGTAATTAATTTCAAATTGTCAACCGCATCAATACCATTTCTTTTAATAACTTATCTTAATTACTACTTATTTCCCTTCCAATTGAAATTAAAGTCTTCAAGTTTTAGGACCTTCTAGAAAAATAAAATGGAAATCCACATCCGTTCTATAAATTTTGGCTACATTTTTTTTCATTTATAATATAAAAAATAAATATAAGTAGACTTAAATACTAATTTGTTTGGTAACGTTCTAATTTGTATTAGTTTTGTTGAGTTTAATTTTTTTTACTAATATGTTTAAATAGTTAATGATACAGTTTATAATGTGATTCATTATTATAAGGTGAAGGTTTTTATTCTAGATATATTTCTTTTTCATCTTTTCTTTTCAATCATTTATTATTTTTTTATTCATTTTCTTCTCCACTTTTCGTTAGGGTATTGAAAATCTAAGTGTGAGTCTAAGTCTCACATTAGATAGAAATGAGAAAGTAGAGCAGTATATAAAGATAAAAGACCCATTAATCAATTGTCGTAAGATTTTAGATAAATAGTGATGTCAATATCTTATGTGGTTGGGCTCAAATCTCATTGTTGTTCAGTTTTCTCGGTGAATCTATTTCTTGTTAAATCCAACAGTGATATCAGAGCTGATAATTTATCTTTGCTAGATGGGGTGTGTACCTACGTGGAAACACACCTAGAACCTTAAATCAAGGATACAATTTAAGGACACATATACTACTTCTTCTTTTAATAACTTCTAATAAGGGACACATCTTCCACTTTCAATCACTTTTAATTATTATGATTAAATAAAATAGAATGTTGCAACTGTGGATGATTTAAATTTGGTGTTAATGTTGAAGTGGATTTTTCATAAATGATTATGAACTCATTTTTCTATTATACGTGGAAAATTGTGAGAATCTGAAAATCAATACATTTCTTGAGCTTCGAGACATTCCTTCATTTTTCCCAATTTTGTCTCCTTCATCCTAAATGCACAATCCCAAATCTTTTATAATTAGAGGGTAAACAAAAAATTAAAATAATCTAATTACTACTACGAAGTAAACCAAAAATTAAAAGAATCTAATTATTTATTAGAGAGTAAACCAAAATTTAAAATAATCTAATTATTACTTTTAAATTGATGATGTTGAATAAGTAATAAAATTTGTGGAGGTGAATGAGATTTTGAAATAGTGGTGAGGAAGGTGATGATGACGAAGGTGATAAAGATGTTATCTGTGAAGGTCAATACTACATGAAGAAAAAAATTAGGTGTAGTACGTTATAGTAACGGATCACATTATATATTATACTATTAACTATTTAAACAGTATTAATAAAAACACTAAATTAAATAAAATTAATAAAAATTGTGATTTTATTAACAGAAAACTGGAACCACATCCAAAAACTCAATAAAAACTATTTAAGTCATATAATTATTATACATTAGTGATAAGAAAGGTAAGAAAAAAATAAATAGATAAAACATTTCAAAATATTAAATTCTGATGTTAAAGGATAATATAAAAATATTATTAACTGAATTAAATAGCTTATTTAATTCTCAAGGATATGTTTATTGTATTTAATTTAATTTAGATAGTGTTTATTTGGACCAACTTACGGGAGAGGGAGAGGAAGTAATTGATATGTTTGGATAAGCAGATTTGCTCGGATTTCTGAAATGGAATTGCAGGTGAAAGAGCACATTTTCATCCTCTCATAAGAAGGAGATTGGCACTGATTCACTGTGGATGGATAGTAAGATTACAAACTGTTTTTTTTTTGTTCCAAAGCTACCATATGCATACAAAGATTAGATGTGGTGCTACTGTCTTGGCTTTTCATTTAAAAATTAAATACAAATAAATTTAATAATGACAAAAATAAATGATTAATAATATTATTACTTTCTTTATAATATATATAATCAATTTTTATTATATATAATATAAATAATATATTAAAATAATAATAGTTATTATTATAATCATAATGATAATTGTGATATCCCAAATATATAATAACCACAATCATATAATATAGGCGTCAACATCCAAATAAAGAGAACAGTTGGAGTATGACTTGCAATTAAGTACGGGATTACAGTCGTCCAAATATGAAGACAGAATTTTAAACTTAAACAGTTTAGAGTATTCAACACTTCAAGCGTTCAAATAGGAAATTCCTAAGTAGACTGCACTGTAGCATCAGTGTCCTCCAACTCTTGCTCCAAGGGAATCTCCTCAACAACATCTGCTCCCATCCAAGTGAATGATCATCGCAAAGAAAAACATACACAAGCAGCACATAACAAAGAAGCAAGGGTGAGCTAGATAAACAAGCAGTAATCATATAGTTCAATCAATAAATATCATCGTGCTTAGCTACATATAAAGAACAATCAAGGCATATCACTTTAAACCATGACTCAAACACTCACACGACTCATCCGAATTGGTATAACTGTCGAACTATTGGTCGTCTTTGCACTTGCGTAGTTCAGCTGGCACTCCCCAACACTATGCAAGGTAAATCCCCCATCTGTCTATGTCTAAACTCTAAGACTATAGACGAGGACCTCCCTCTACTCTCACCACTCACATTGTTCTTCTCTATTTGAGCATGAACAGTGCTTTGAGTGTAGGGATAGACATACCAGTTCAAAGCTCCATACAGTTATACAGAACAACAACAACACCCCACACATCACTTTCAATCATCTCACCCTGAGATGTCCACTTCATACTCAATTACATCATTGTAGTTCACATTCATATGCTTTACAACCACTCAACAACACCATACATACATCTTGGCAGTCAAACAACATCAAACAACTCAAACAGATGTGGAAAAATATGAAACTCACTGAACCAGGTCTCACAATGCACCAAAATGCATGGCAAGACAGCAAAAATTCGCACAGCGCACCACCCTTAGTGCGCTGAGCGAATTTTCCTGACGAGGAGAGTGTTTTTCAGCTAAAATTCACATAGCGCACCACCCTTGATGCGCTGAGCGAATTTTCCTGACAGGGGGACAACTAAAATTCGCATAGCGCCCCAAATTCGCTATTCGAATTAATTTGACTAATTTCCCAAGTTAGCAACAGTCGCAAAGCGACTACATTCGCTACGCGACTTACCAAACAGATAACAACTCTCTCTACTCTTTCGCACAGCGCACCAACTCGCTGTGCGAATGCTCAAACAGAGAGCACCTCTCTATGAGGACTCGCTATGCGAAAGCATTCGCTTAGCGAGTCTGCATAATCTGCAGAACGCAAATTTTGCAGAATTACCCACTCACCCACTCCTTACCACTTCTAGGCCTTTCTTCCAACTTTTAAGACTTCTAATTCATATTTTTTACCTAATTAAACTTCTCTAGATGATTATCAAGCGTTATTAACATGATTTTAAAGTGATCAATACCCAAGTTTTAACTTAAACTCCGATTATATTAACCCAAGAACCCAATTTCAATTCTACCATGTTGAACATGACTTTACTCAATTTTATGACCCTAACCAGTTGTAATTGACTCATCCCAACTAGCCAAACTGCCCAATTGCACTCAGGACTACCTATGCTCAAATTCTCTACCTCAGTTCCTTTCAAAAGACTCAAAACAGTACTTCCTTAACTATTTACCCTTCTAACACGACTAACACATGATTTCCACCTCAACCACTCCTTACTAACCCAATTGGTCATCGGAGAAGAATCAAATGTCTGAACGCATCAGTCTCACCTTCGGCGCTAGCACATATGACTAGTTACAACTGACTGGATCAGACCAGGGCTGCTCTATGATTAGGGATGTGCCAACTCAGGTTTTAAAGATTCCTCTATCCTACCAACACAGTACTCTCAACAAGTCACAATTGATTTATCTAAGTCATCCAAACTGTCCTATGGTGTTTTAGACTCCGATTTCCCCATTTCCTTATCTCACTTCCCTTCACAGTAACCTAGAACAGTACCTGTGCACCTAATTATTGTCCATATGACCAATATTACATAATTCTTACTCCCACCTCTCCCACAAAATCAATTACAGCCAACAAACTCATCCAAGTCAAGTGAAAATAAGCATACCATGGTCACACCAATTCCTCATTTTCAACAAACACAATTTAAACATGCTCATCACCAAAAGTAGCATACAGTAAAACAATCAAAATAATTCAAACAGGCATATCATACAACATCTAAAATGTAACTAGCTCCTCTTACCTCAGAGTTGTATTACCAAGCTCACAAGGATGCCCCTTTTTGGTATCTCACACACGCGAACTCAATCCAAACCCTACAAACCACCAAAGTGGTGACAGTAACAGCTCTTAGAGCTTGATTTGGCAGAAACAGGAAAACGAAACCCCCTAATAACATACAACCAGTAATGTTGCATGCTCTAGGTTCGAAGATAGTGAAAGAGAAGGGAAAAACGACTTACCGGTCCAAACGAAAATACGATCGGTTCAAAAGGAAGCCTTCGATGTGGTGAACGTCTGAGCACCTTCCAACCCAAGATTGAACGGTTCAGAGAGCTGGAAATTTAGAGAGAAGGCATAGAAGAGTTTAGGGCAAAGAGTCTTAGAGAGAAAAGAGCTCAGAAAATGAAAAATTCTGAGGAGCCCTTCCTAAGGTTAGGTTGACCTTAGTCTGATGGGCCTGGCTGCCCCACATAGGGCCCAATGACCTTAAACTTTTTCAGACTCTTACAATAATAATAATAATGTTTTTGTAATTTTAAATAACATTTTTATTTTCATTTTAAGATGATTTTTATTATTTACGTTATATTTACTTTTAAAGATAATATTATAATCATTTAATTTTATCTATTAAAATATATTTGTAATCAATTATACTAATCACATCATACATAAACTTTTATCTCAAATATATTCAAATCATATAATTTTTCTCTTAATCCAAACAACACTACAATTTTTTTTATCCCTTCAAATTCATCCACTTTCTCTTTCTCAAATAATCTTTTTAATTCAAACACATCCTTAATAACAAACAAATGAGTAATAATTATAGAAATAAAAAAATAATCGCTAATACTTATTTTAATAAAAAAATATTAAAAAATTTATGTTAAATATATTTCTTATTGACTGGCAATATACTTTTTCTTACAATTCATATTTATCAAACTAAAATATTAAGTAGGAAAAACTAAAATACTCTTTTTTATTAACATATTAGAGTTGTTAAGTGTTCATCATGTTACTTTTTTTTTTCTTGATGCATATGATTTAAATATTTATAATTAAGTGATCTATAACTTTTGTTGTGAATTTATGCCTTTAAATCTTTAAATCAAAGTGAAAGTGTTATCGTGAAGATAAGAAAAAAAATTGACAGTGCAAATCACGTGTTAAGAAAATTAAAAAAAAGGAGTTATACGAATATAGATAAACGAAAGTAAGGATTAGTCAAATTTTAAATGTTTTATAAATTTAAATATTTTTAATTAAACTTTATATATTTATTAAGTATTTAAAATTTTATATTTTTTATGAAATTTTTATCATTTAAATTTTATATGTTTGTGTGTATAGAACTAAAAATGAACAATATTCTAATAGTTACAAATATAAAGAGTTATATGAATCACTAAATATTCTTAGTAGACTTTTAATGTGCATCCAATATACTGTAAACAATGTAACAACATGCTATTTAACATTAGTTGTAGCTGTTTTAATGAGTCGTGTTGTTTGTTTTACTTGAAGTTGTTGCAATTTTTGAATTTTTAGGCCAAGGAAATTATTATGTTTGAACTTGAGTCCTTCGTAAGAGTAGTAGTTTATCTTCTTATTTTATTAGGAGTCATATTAGAGCATGATTGGGTAGCGATACTTGAGATTTTAATCGTTATTTTGGAATTTAAGTTTGAGTTGTTTTTAATTATGATGCAACATAATTATGAGGACATGACATATGATGTGATATTAGGTTGAATATTATTGTTTTGCTTTATTTAAACGACGTGTGACACAATGATTAACAATAGTTTAAATATCATGTCTAAGGAAATACGTATGAAATTTGGATCACAAATTTGGAATAATAGGTTAATCATGACTTAGTGCATGTGTTAAACAAATAATTATATTATAATGATAATCGTAGAGTTTAGGAGAGTCTATCTAACATCCCTTAATCTCATACTTGAAAATTTATAGTTGACATATATATATATATATATATATATATATATATATATATATATATATATATATATATGTTTTAAACTCAGATTTCAACTATAAACTCATAAATATAACTCGAATTCTTCTAATTTATTTTTCTATCTCTTTCTTCATTAGCACTGGATCAGCTATCTGCTCCCGTATAACGAATTATACAATCATCGCACATACACAAATACAAACAAGTAGGGTGAGCTAACATGCAACCAATCATTTATAAAACATGCATAATTACTTTGATACACTCCAACAAACATCATATAATAATTATGTCAGACACCCTTGTACCATCATACAACAATCGCATCATAGATACTCATCCCACAATACCACAATTACTAATAGACACTCGTCCCACAATACTTAAAAGACACTCGTTCCACAATACTCAATAGACACTCGTTCCACAATACCCAATGGACACTCATTCCACAATACCCAATAGAACTCATTCCGATGATATGTTGATGAGCGGTCACGGGAGGTTATGCACTTGTGATGACTTCTACTTCTTCTTACAAATACACTTCCAAAATACTCCATACCATCCACAAGGTTAGTCCTCAACACTATGTCCAAAACCGGCACATAGAACAGGACCTCATGCCCCTCTCACCACATAATTCATCATTCTCTACTTGAGACTGGATGATTATTAGAGTATCAGAATAACCTCCAACTACAGGACCCTCAACATCAATATATACACAAATACCATATCATTACTAAATCTCTCCACGAGACTCGTACCATGCTCATATTCCTCAACTCACATTATACCCTTACAAAATCTCCCCATAATACTCATATCATGTTCAGATGCATAAATTCAAATCCAATAAAATCCAATCATCAGAGAAATCATACAAAATGAATATATCACAAAATAAATTAACAATACTAAAATATCACCATAAATGGTCACCGGAGAAGAATCAAATGTTTGATGAATCAAACTCACCATAAACGCCAGTACATATGACTAGTCACAACTTACTGGATTTGACCAGGGCTGCTCTATGATCAGGGATGTACCAACTCCGGTTTTTAAGATTCCTCTATCCTACCATCACAATTATAATTCATAATTCCATATCTACCACAATAACATGAATTCATCAGAAATTTTCATTCCAACAAGATATATTGCACAACAATTTAACAGTACATAATCTGTTCAACAAGATTTAAGTTAAAAACTTGTCGAGTAGACTTCCAGGAAAGAGAGGTGCGTCACAATGGACAACTTAAGTACCAAGTCTTTCCTTAGCCAAAGTGTTCCTCAACTAGTTTTAACAAATTTCTTATTTACAGATTCAAAACAACAGCATATAATATTAGCACGGAAATTCAGTATAGATAGATATACAGTAAGCACCTATGTTTTTCATTAATAGTATTCACACAGAATTTCAAGACATGAATAGTAATAAAAAAAATACTAAATCATAATATAAAATCTTAGAAAGGTTAGCTCCCCTACTTCTATTCCAGACTTAATCTCTTGCTCAGAATTTGTTTCCCCGAAAACCCTTCAGAACCTCTACTCTTCTTGCAACTAAAAATTTCTTCCTAACTCTTTCTTCTCTATTTCTCAAGCTTTCTCACTTGATTATTCCTCTCTTTGTGCAGAATAGCCTCCCCTCTCATGGCTATTTATAGTCCAAAAATTTTACTATTCACCAATTTTTTAATATTATTTATTATTTTAATATTTTAATCACCACTTGACATATTGGATTTCTCAATAATGCCTTAAAATCTGAGTGCTTTATCCACTATCAATATTTTAATTTTTTTTTTTAATTTTTTTTTTAGAAAAAGGTAGAAGAGAGTTTGAACCCATGTTCTTGAAATCACCAAAATTTTTTATCAATTAAGCTACCAAAATTTCTTATTTAGCTTTCCACATTTTATTTTTTACATAAACTTATTATATTTTCCATTCACAAAGAAATCTAGTAATAAAATTGTTACTATTAAGATAAATATTTTTCATAGGTTTTACACTATCTCATGTAGATCGTAAAGATTTAAATGCAAGAGTAAAATATTTTATAAATTACACTAAAACGTCTTATTATTAAAAAGGTAAAATTATATGTGAAATTTTATTTTATAAAAATCATTATTTTAAACAAAAATTCTTAAATTCTTTTATTTATTTTTATATTTCACTTTATCTTTTATCTGTTTGATAATTGATAATCAGAGTACACATGGTTAAGGATCACATGTAAGTTAATTTTTACTTTTATAGGTTCTTAGTTCATTCCAAAAAATTACTATAGGATCTTTAAGATTTAAGATTCTCACCATAAAATATAATACTAATTTTAATCAATGAAAGATTCAACGAGTGTCCATTCTTCAATATTTTTTATTCTCTAATTCCCCAATTTATCTATTTATCTTTCTTTCTTCTTTTATAGAGTATTACATAAGTATTAATAACATTCAACATTTAACAGTCATTAGTAGAAATAATGTTCTTTATATTTAACGGTCATTAGTAAAGATAATGTCCATATTCTTTATATGACTAACAAATAATTTTGGTTGTAACCATTTTGTTAAAGGGTCATCCATCATAAAATTAGTGTTAATAGGTTTTAATGATTTTTAAAATTTTCATTTTAATTTTAAATTAAATTTAATCCTAAATTAAAAAATTTTAATAAAATTTTTATTTTAATAAAAATATCATTATAATATTTATATAAAAATGAAATATTGTTTCAATTTGCTACATTTTTAAAAAATGAAGATTGAATTTAACAAAAATAAAAAGAAACCAAATTAAATATAACACATTAACATCTAATTACGTCACATAACATAATGTTGGATTAACATATAGGAAATTTGTTTTAAATTAAAAAAATAAAACAAATACTACGAATGAATATATACATACATACACAGTTCATTATGAGTTAATTATTTAAATGATGTTAGTAAAATTGATAAAAATTAAAATCAAATTAAATATAAAATAATATCATTACTAAGGCGAACAAACTAAAAAAATAAAAATTCAAATTAGTATTTTAGCCAATTTTTTTACTTAAGTTCGTTTACTATGTTTTCTTATTGACAGTATTTCCCGTTTTCTGTTTCTGTCAAACATACCCTTCATTTCATGGAGTTTTACATTTTTCATTCTGTGAAACACATCCATCATAACATATAGCTTTCTATATTTTATCATGTTGAACTCCTGCTCTGCACCTACTAGTTTAACACAGTGACGAGTCATAATGTATATAATGTATGTGTATAAAAAAAATACTTGTTTTTAAACATCTTAAAAGCAAGCACACTGATATTTATAAAAAATTGGTAAAATAAACACATTTTTCTTTCGGCAGAAGGGTGAGTCATGGAATATATTTTATATAGTAATAATATAATATGTAGTGCATTCTTGGAAGATCTCGTCCTCATTCCTTTTTATGTTATTTTAATTATGAATTCCACCACCCCTTTTGTCAATTTCAAATTATTATCATTCGCAAAATCTGATTGTGCACCGTCCTCTGCCACATTTTCATTATACAACAACTCCAACAGCTCACAACTACAGCATACTCATATCATCACGATAATATATTATAATATATCAACAGAAAAAAACAATAAAGAGTAAAAGTTATGGCTACAGAACCAAAACAGAACAAAATATATAAGTGATGTTCACAAGACCACAACCTACGTTGGATGGATTTGGTAGCTTACGTGCAGCTGTCGATCGACTCAGACGCAAGCTTGTCCATTCATGAAAAGAGTGGCTAATACTTAAAACTCTTTAATATATGGTACCACTTTTAACTAACCATTCCAAAAATATTTCTTTAAATACGTAATTCAGTATTGTCATTTACAAAATTTAAGGTTTTTCTATTTTTGTTTAATCACTTATTAAATTTGCTAATTTAACGTGAACAGTTTGAATTCTATTTGATAATTTCTTCTTCTATTTTTCAGACGGCCATATAAGGTGAGATTTAAGAATTTGATAAAAGTTCCATAAAAAAAACGATAATGTTACTGGATTCTATTATAATTAAAAAATAAATTTTAAACTTAATTCAATTTTATAAAATTAATTCATAAAGTAAAATTTAAATTTGTTTATTATTAATTAATACGAGACTTTCAATACATTTATATATTTATGTTAAAAAATATATATTTTAAATATGAAATTAGATATTAATAAATAATTTGACAATAAATAAAATAATAAATTTAATAAATAATAATTGACCTAATATATTTAAAAATAATAAATTTTATTAAGATAAACTTTAAAATAAATTTTAAATTTATCTTAATTTTGTAAAGTTTGCGTGTAAAACAAAATTTGTACTGATTTATATTTTGTATCCTGTGAAGATAAGACTAATAACTGATGTTGTTGTCCATTTGACGTAATAATAAAGTTTGTAAATAAAATATCTGGGAAAACTCTGAATGAAATGATGAATGACAGGTCGCTGATCTTGATTCTTCCCACCATACCAGAAAAAAAAATAGTGTGATGGGAAGTTGTGGTGACAAAAAAAGGGAAGATTAAAGCTGACATATGTATGTGTAACATGTCCAGCTCCAAAATCTTGACGCAGACATCAACGATGCATCTTAGAATTGTAAGACTTCATGTTTGCATGGTGATGGGTAGGTCACTTTCGGTCGCTTGTCGTCAATTTCCTATAATACTTGTCCCCCCCCCCCCCCCCCCCCCCCCCCCCCCCTTTTTTTTAGGCATATTTTATAAACCTTGTTACAACTATCAATTATTTATTTCAAATAAAAAATGTATCACC
Source organism: Vigna angularis (assembly GCF_016808095.1). Classification (NCBI taxonomy): domain Eukaryota; kingdom Viridiplantae; phylum Streptophyta; class Magnoliopsida; order Fabales; family Fabaceae; genus Vigna; species Vigna angularis. The sequence continues at coordinate 14,204,123 of NC_068970.1, read as the reverse complement.
ATTTGTAACAACCAGATTATACAGAATCATATAATAAGTTCATATTTTAATATAAGAGAACAGTTAGAGTAAACTGTAAATAAAATTGTTAAACTTGCAGTCATCCCATATTGAATCATAATTTAAAACTTAAATGTAATAGAGTATTTCAAAAGATAAGGAACCACTTAGAGTCCTAATTAGACTAAGCAGCAGCATTATTTTCCTCCAAAGTTTGTTCCAGAGGCACCTCATCCACCTCTACTCACATCCAAGTAGATGATCATTGCAAAAGAAAAGCATACCCAAGCAAAACACAAACACATTGTTAGAGAATGCAGAGAATGAAACTTGCAGAGAATGAAACTGATAGAAGATATCAGAACAGAAAAATGAACGTGAAAATATTGAATGTATTGAACAGCAAATGTGCAATACAAACAGTGTTTTTATAGTAAACAGAATAACAGAACAAACTGTATAACAGCTTGAATTAAAAACACCTAACACTCCTTCCTAAATCAAGCTGTCCAGAGGTAACACTCCTATCTCTTTTCTCAGAAACTCAATTATATCAGTCTTAAGTGGTTTTGTGAGAAGATCTGCAAGTTGTAAGTCAGATTTGCAGTAGATCAGCTCAATTCTTCCTCTGGTTACCATGTCACGCAAGAAATGATATTTGATCTCAATGTGCTTACTCCTTCCATGGCTAACAGGATTTTTAGCCAAGTTCATAGCTGAAGTGTTGTCCAATTTTAACAGCACTGGACTTTCTTCAACTATCCCTAACTCCTTCATTAGTTCCTTTAACCAAACTCCTTGACAAGCTGCATGGCATCCAGATATGTATTCTGCTTCGCAGCTAGACAGAGCAACAACATTCTGCTTTCTAGAACTCCATGAAACAGGTGCTTTATTGATGAAAAATATGTTTCCAGACGTACTTTTCCTTTCAACAAGATCTCCACCATAGTCAGAATCTGCATAGCCAACAAACTTCAGTTCATCCTCACGCAAACCATATGGAAACAAGATTCCATAGTTAATTGTCCCTCTTACGTATCTTAATATCCTTTTGGCAGCCATCATATGACTCTTCTTTGGATTTCCCATGAAGCGACTCAGCAGGCCTACACTAAACATCAAGTCAGGCCTACTATTACATAGGAATCGTAATGAACCAATGACCTGTTTAAAGATCGTTTCATTCACTCCTTCTTCAGTCTCATCTAACTTCAGCTTGGTATTTACCTCAAGAGGACTTCTAACATCATTGCATGAAGCCATCTTGAATCTTTCCAGTAACTCTTTCATGTATCTTTGCTGATGCATCAACAATCCTGCTGCTGTTTGAGTAAATTCCATGCCCAAGAAGTAATTAAGCTTCCCGAGATCAGTCATTTCGAACTCAGATTCCATCATACGCTTGAACTCGTCTATCTCCTTTAGGCTTGATCCAGATATCAACAAATCGTCTACGTACAAGCCGACAATCATCCTGTTGCCATCAGTACTCTCCCTTACATACACACCATGCTCCACAACACAGCGTTTAAACCCAAGATCAAGGAAAAACCCGTCAATCCTTCTGTTCCATGCTCTTGGAGCTTGCCGCAAGCCATAGAGAGCCTTATGAAGTTTGTATACTTGCTGCTCCTTATTCACTCTGTTAAATCCTGAAGGCTGTTGAACATAGAATTCCTCCTCCAGTGGTCCATGCAAGAACGCAGATTTAACATCAAGTTGAATCATAGACCATCTTTTAGCACAGGCAATAGCAACTACTACACGAATTGTTTCTAACCTTGCTACTGGAGCGAACACCTCTGTGAAATTAATTCCTTGTCTTTGCAAAAATCCTCTTGCCACAAGCCTAGCTTTGTGCTTTAAAACAGTGCCATCTGGATTCATCTTTCGCTTGAAAACCCACTTCAATCCAATGCATTGCTTTCCATGTGGCAGATCGACTAAACTCCACGTTTTATTCTTCTCGATGGATCTGAGTTCTTCAATCATGGCTTTCTTCCATTCGGTTTCTGCCATAGCTTCATCTACATCTATTGGTTCAGTTCCAGCCATTAACGCCATGTGAACCAGATCACCTTCATCACTCACACCAGTATCCGTATATAACTCGTAATCTGAAAATCTGGGTGGTCTTGTAGACTGTCTTCTAGGTCTTTTTAGTGTATCATCACTATCAGCACCATCAACCATTTTCTTATCAGTTGCATCTGATATCTCAGTCACCACCGACACCTTCTTGATACTGGTCTGCCCTTTCTCCCAATCCCAACTCTCATCTTCTAGAATTACTACGTCTCTGCTGATCACCATTCTACCTTTGTTAGGATCGTAGAGCTTATATGCCCCTGTTGGATGATATCCCACGAGAACCATCGCCTCTCCTTTATCTTCAAGCTTCAATCTCCTCTGATCTGCAATGTGGCTAAAAACCAAAGATCCAAACACTCTGAAATGACTTACACTTGGTTTTGTACCTGTCCATGCCTCGAGTGGAACTTTGCCTGTGAGTCTCTTGGTAGGACACCTGTTCAATATATGAACAGCTGTTGACACAGCTTCACCCCAGAGATTTCGTGGCATGCACTTATCACGCAGCAAACACCTGGCCATGTTCATAATTGTTCTGTTTCTCCTTTCTACCAAACCGTTGTGTTGTGGAGTGTATGGTGCTGTTACTTCATGATTGACTCCACTGTCTTGGCAGAATTGTTCAAATGCATGAGATGTATACTCACCCCCTCCATCGGTTCTGAGTATTTTAATGGTTCTTCCACTCTCTGTTTCCACCTTAATCTTGAACCTCTTGAATGTCTCAAGCGCTTCACTCTTCAGCTGTATCAGGAACACCCAAACCATTCTACTAAATTCATCAACAAAAGTGATAAAATACCTATTTCCAGCCATGGTCGACACTTCCATAGGGCCACATATATCAGAGTGCACCACATCAAGACATCCTTTGGATCTCATCTCCAGTCTCGCTTGAAATGGTCTTCTGCTTTGTTTTCCCACAATGCAAGATTCACACACGTTTTCTGGTATACTGGTTTCTGTCATTCCAGAAACCATACCTTTTCCACTTAGCTGCCTTAGATCTTTAAAGTTTAGATGGCCAAACCTTAAGTGCCACTTCCAGGTATCATCATCCTTTACAGTTGACAAACACTGCCAGCTTCCTACTGCATCCATACACACTTGAAATGTTCGATTTTTAGAAATCTTGCTTCTCAAGATCAACACTTTATTTTTATCAAACACTTCTACCTGATCACAGCCTCCCATAACAACTGTAAATCCTTTCTCAACAAGTTGTCCAAGACTCAGAAGGTTGCATTTCATTGCTGGCACAAGTAGAACATCTTCTATGATAGCATGTGAGCCATCTTTTCTCCGTATAACCACATTTCCCATTCCTTCTACCTGGAGTGTGTTGTTATCTGCGAATCTGACCTTACTCTTCTTTGATTCATCTAATCTGATCAGCCACTCCTTGTTGCATGTCATGTGATTTGAGCATCCCGAGTCCAAATACCACGATTTCACAAATGATTGTGAATTATCAGATGTTGTTGTCACCATCAGCGTCAATGGTTCTGAGTCAGAGTCCTCTTGAGCTAGATACGCCTCCTTGTTTTGTTGTTTCTTCTTTTGTTTACCTTTATTTGAGTAACATTCGAATGCGTAATGCCCCATCTTGTGACAACTAAAGCATTCTACATTCCTTCTATCTTTCTTCTTTATGTTCTTTTCAGAACCACTTTTGCCTTCTGGACATTCAACCTTTTCATCTTGCTCATTTGCATTATACTCATTTTTCCATTTTCCTTTCGCTGGTTTTCCTTTCCATTTCTTGAACTTCTTTTTCTCTTCATTTCTGACATACAACGCCTTGAGTGCTTGCTCATCATTCTTTACGGGATTTCGGTCTACCAATCTCATTTCATGTGCCTCTAAGGAACTTTGCAGTTCCTCAATCTTCATCTTCTCTGTATCTTTTGATTCTTCGATGGCCACAACAATGTAATCGAACCGCTGAGGTAGAGACCGCATAATCTTTTCAACTATCATGAAATCACTAATGGACTCGCCACATCTCTTCATCTGGTTAGTAATACTCAGAATTCTTGTGAAGTAATCACTAACCTTATCACTGTCCTCCATTTGTGCCAATTCGTATTGTCTCCGCAGCGTCTGGAGTTTCACTTTTCTGATTTTCTCTCCCCCAGAATGACACCGTACCAATATCTCCCACGCTTCTCTAGCCGTAGATGCATTTTGTATCTTCTCGAAATGCATATCATCCACACATTGGTGAATGATCAGCAAGGCTTTATCATCTTTCTTTCTTAGTATCTCCTTCTGATCATCTGAACCACGAAAATCACTCATGGAATTATCTCCTTCTACCACACTGCTCACATCTTGAACACGAAACAACACGCGCATTTGCGTACTCCACCTACTCCAATTCTTGTCGGTGAGTACAGGAAAGTTTGTCGTAGAAAAATCAGCCATGGTCCACCCTTCTTCTCTGCCCAAGAACTTCTTTCTTGATCGTTCTAAACCACCCACAGTCAGCCGCACTGTACTCGGAACGATACCCCTTAGGTATTCTTTCAACCTGGGCTCTGGATACCACTGTTAGAGAATGCAGAGAATGAAACTTGCAGAGAATGAAACTGATAGAAGATATCAGAACAGAAAAATGAACGTGAAAATATTGAATGTGTATTGAACAGCAAATGTGCAATACAAACAGTGTTTTTATAGTAAACAGAATAACAGAACAAACTGTATAACAGCTTGAATTAAAAACACCTAACACACATAAGCAAGGGTGAGCTAGATATACAAAAATCATGTCATAGCAGTCACAGGCAACATGCAAGTAAAGACAGATACACTACACTACACAAACGTAACTTGTTGCACTCAAACTTGACTCGTCCGGACTTAGAATGATTGTCGAGCTATGGCAGGTCATGCACTCCTGGTGGCCTCTACTGCTTTGCAAAGCCATTGCCAATGGGTTTTACCCTACCACACTCACGAGGTTAGTCTGTTATCACTCACCTTGGGCCATACTGGAAGCACCCAAGACTAGGACCTCCTGCTACTACTTACGACATGATTCAATCCTCTCTACTTGAGAATGATTGACCATTGTAGTTTCAGGATAACCCCAAAGACTGAACTACCATCCAAATCATTCTAAACACTGAGGGCACCACCATGTATTCCCCCTTGAGGATCATGAAATTACGTCCAATACTGATATTTTTCACTTTAACACCAACATGATAATGCACACATAAGCCCTTAAAGCAACTGGAACAATTAAGTAAAATAGCATACTGGAATAAAAAGGAATATAGGCCGAACGGAAAATATCAACACATAATGAGCAAGATCGAACACCCTATGAATGGTGGAGACTGAATGGTATCTTACTTCCCAAAGGACAGGACCGTACGGTCCATAAAAGGTAAGACTGAAGAAGTGGCCTAACACTATTTATGACCGCCTACTAAGAGAGACCGAATGCTACTACGACCGAACGCTACTTGAGAGATCAAACGCTACCTGAGACCGAGCACTATCAAGACCGAACGCTACCTAAGATCGAGCACTATCAAGACCGAACGCTACCTAAGAGACCGAACGCTACTTAAGAGACCGAACGCTACCTAAGAGACCGAACGCTACCTAAGAGACCGAACGCTACTTAAGAGACCGAACGCTACCTAAGAGACCGAACGCTCAACAACGCATGGCCGAACGATTATCAGTTCACTTTCGGCGAAACTGCATAATTCTGCAGAATTATGAACAACACCTAACATAATCATTCCTAACCATTTTTACTAACTTCTAACACCCTTAATTATTGTCTTATACTTAATTAAACTTATCTAAATGATTCTAAACATTCATACTACCATTCTTAGGGATCCAAAACTCAATCCTACTGCTTTGCACCTATTTTGATCAATTTAGTGACTCAAACAAGTCACAATACACTAGCTAAGACTACCCCAACAACCCAATTGCGCTTTAGGCACCAAATGCCCAAAATCACTACCTCACTTCCCCCATTTGCCATAAAACACCATAATTTCACTTAACTTTCCATTTCATTCAAGCTATAACAGATTTATCACTCCAAGCACTTCCAAGACACACAATTACAGCAGCTAGATTCAACCAATTCAGTTTACAGACCTCACGCTACAATTTCATACATCACACGCATCAACATGTATGACCCACTTACTTTAGAGCTTAACCAAGCAAACCAAACAGCACACCCATTAAGGAATTTAACATACATACAAATACTGCAAGAAAATTGAAAACAATATCTAGCTCCCCTTATCTTAGGGTTTCACAGTTAAGCTCACAACTTGATTCAACAGTGCCTGACTCAACAATAACTCAACCAAACCCTACAAACCACCCAATGGGTGATAGAACAACTCTTTAGATCTAAGTTTTGACAAGAGGTTTAACACTACAAGAAATGTGGGTTTTTCCGGCGGCATTTTCCCGACGGCCTACAACCCCTCGGTAATGCTGTGGTGAAATAAAATACCGAAGGCTTGTGGCCCTCGGTAATGTCTTCGAAGTATTTTGGTTAAAATCAAGTTATTCCCTCTCTGCAATTCATTTTCCAGTAGCTCAAGTTTCGTCGTCCAAAACCCTTCCTCTGAAACCCTTCCGCTTTGCTCCTCCAAAACGTCATCTTCCTCTCCTCTCCAACGAGAACACCAAACCCCAAGACCCAAGCATTTTCGATTTTCTAATTTTTTTCTTAATCAATGTCTGGATTATACATTTTCAGGTAGCATCTGCCACGGTATTTTCTCTCCAGAATCATTGTAGTTACACAGTTTGGCAGGGGACGCTTTCCGGCAACGGCGCCGACATTCTCGGTTCTGGCGGTTTTGCCCTGCAGCCCGGTTCGTCGGTCCACCTCACAGCTCTGTCCGGTTGGTCAGGCCGCTTCTGGGCTCGGACTGGATGCACCTTTGACGACTCCGGCGCCGAAAAATGCGCCACTGAAGATTGTGCAGGGGGGACTTAAATGCATCGACGGAGGAGTCCTGCCGGGGACGCTGGTGGAGTTCAAGATCGGAAGCTCCGGCAACGGTAACAAGGACTTCTACGATGTGAGTCTCGTGGACGGTTACAACGTGGGAATAGGAGTGAGGGCTCTCTCCCCAAATTACCAAAATCTGGAATCCCTCTCTCCTCTGCGCAAATTTGGAATCCCTCTCTCTGCCCAAATTTGAAATCCCGCTCTCTGCCCAAATCTGAAATCCCGCTCTCTGCCCAAATCTGAAATCCCGCTCTCCGCCCTTCGCAAATTACCGAAGGCTTTTGCCCTTCGGTAATTACCGAAGGCTTTTGGCCCTCGGTAATTACCGAAGGGTAAAAGCCCTCGATAAATGTTAGCGACAAGGGATTTACCGAGGGCTCTTTGGTCGTCGATAAGCCTTCGGTAATTACCTTTTACCGACGGTTTTGGGTTGTTTCCGAGGGCTTCTGGCCTTCGGTAATACCCTTCTTTTTTGTAGTGTAAGGCGGAGGTTTCTAGTTACATGAAATTAGTAGAATAGCATGCCCTAGGTTCCAAAATAGAGGAGGAAAAGAGGAAAATTACTTACCGTCCGAATGAAGGAAGTAATCGGTTCAAAATATAGCCCTCTATGCTGTGAACGCTTGAGCACCACCTAAGCGGACATGCACTGAGTCAGTGAGAGTGAAGGTTAGAGAGAAGACAGAAGAACTTGGAGTTCTAAGTTTTAGAGAGAGGTTGGGTGTTTATGCTAATGAACCAGGATATATTTAAAATCCATTTATATTAAAATAAAATCTGGTCTCGTTAGTATAATACACATATTCACTCTTTTAACCCATTTTCCAGGTCACACCATTCAACTTCAATATAGTTTTTTTTTGTCATATACTTTTGTTAGAATAAGATGTTTTTACTCAAGTAAAAATAAGGAAAAATATATTTTTAATTTTTGTTTAAGCGTTGTTTAAATAAAAATTATATTAATTAATTTTAAAATACTTTTACTCATGTGAATCACTTTTATTGTTTAAGTAACATTATTGTTTGGTTCCACGAAAGTTTTGATTATTAACCAAAAAAAACTAAGTTTTATCATATAATTGATGTGTTTTGGAGTTAAAATTTATGTCAATTGATAGATATACTTATTTTTTTATTATACTTTATTACTTTGATGAATTGAGATCATAATTTAAATATTTTTTATATATTTTTTAAGGATAAAACAGTATCGAACAAGACTTTGAAATAGATAAATATTTAAGTTGTAAATAATATATATTACAAATAATTATGAACTGAAAGTAATACTGAAGCTATATTTATATGTCAATACAAATTAAAAAGATATAAATATAAATATATGATATATTCAAGTTATATAACAATCAATTTAATTGTTTATGTTATAGTGAAGATTTGATAAATATTAAGCAGACTCACTTATACTAAACTAGAAATGTAAAAAATTATCTAAAAGGTTGTTAGAACTAGAGGTGTCAATTTGACCCATGATCCCGGGGTTAGCCCTAACCCACTCTTGAAGAAGCCCCCTCTTAAGAAGCCCCTTAAATGGGGGCCAAAAAAAAGCTCCAACCCCCAAAGCCCCCTCTCAAGGGGGTTAGGGTCAAGGTTAAGGTGTGTTTAGCCCACTAAATTTTTTTTGGAAACTAAACTTCAACATTCTTAATAGTAACTATTAAAAGTACTAAATTTTATATTCATGTAATTGATTTCTTATTTCAAATTATTAAATAAAACTAATTAATTATAGTATAATAGAATATTTAATATTTAAAATAACCACTTTTTTAAATAATTAAAAACAATTGCAAACCACACACTTAATTTTATACAACTAAATAGTATTACAAATTTATTTTCCTGAAATATTATAAAAATGCTTTATTTTGTTGTCAATTTTAATAAAATTATGTCTTATGTTGCAGACACCAATTATTAGAAAATTATATATAATTAGTAATATCAAAATAACCCCAAAGAGAGATAATAACATATTAATTTGATTTAATATTTGCACTGCTTTTACAGTTCTTAAAAAGAATCACTGTTTTGTTTCCTCGACTTCTAAAATATCACTCAATCTGCTTTTAATTATTTAAAATTAAAAATAATTCAAAAATTTATTATCTAAATTTTTTTGTTCAAAAAAAGTATTAATATTTTATGTGTAAATTAAACTTATGTTTTATTTTGTTTTTTTCTCTCTGATAATCTTTTCTCAAAATCACCATAAGATATATTATAAAAAGAAAGTTAATTTCTTAAAAGTTTATAAAAAAAATGAAAATTTTAAATAGACCTAAAGTACTAAAGAATGACAAATGTTATAGTGTTTCAATTCCTTAACTAACACATTAAATAATTTATTTTTAACTTTCAATTAGAACACATAACATAAATGTTTGTTTATGTTTATGTTTATATTTATGTTTATGACATTTAAAATGTAAACATTTTGAGTGAGTAGTACGACGAGATTGAATTCTATGGGCGAATACAACTTCAGTCTGCACAAGGTTTATGAGTTTTTTCTTTTTATTTATTATTTTTGTTATGAACATGATTTGTTGAGTATAAAATAAAAAAGAAAATCATTTATATTTAATTTCTTTTTCAATAACTTTCTAAGAAAATAAAGAAGTCTATTTTTTTTAAATTAAGAGCTTCAATTAGAGAAAATCTTCTCTTAAATTTCAATTAGGATAATTTTAGATAAAAAGTTAATTTCTTACTTATAACTTAAAAAAACGTGAAATTAAATATTTAAATTTCAAATTTATAAAATGATCCTTTAATTATATACTTAGAGAATCTAACTCAATAAATATTGTCATTTTGCTTTTGCTTCTTGATTTTAGAACTCTCCTCTTATAAAAATTTCAATTTATTTTCTATAGTAACTATTTTTGTAACAAATTAGGAGTTAATTATATTTTTTTTTGTATTCAAAATAAACATTTTTTCTAAAAAAATGCCCATGGGTTGGCCCTGATTCACAGGGCTTTTGAAGATATTTTGACCCCGTGGGCTTTTTCTACGAGGAACTTTTTGGTCCTGTGAATTTTTTTGGCCCCAACCTACGTGGGTTAGGACCAAACCATGTAAGGAGGGCCAAATTGACAGGTCTAGTTAGAACAAATCTATATCAAAATAGTTAGGGGCCAAATTGACAGGTCTAGTTAGAACAAATCTATATCAAAATAGTTAGTTTGTAAAATATACCGTATTAGTGATATGTATTAATCTCTCCAAACGTAATATTAATCTTTTAAAAATAATCCACCAAATTTTCTTGTAAAATGTTTGATGCAATTTATATTATATTACTACTTTTTTATATTTGATATTATGATTTTACTATGATTATATCTTGATACAAAAGAACAAACGATTCAATAAGTATTGGATTAAAAAGAAACTGAAGAAATCTTATTTTTTATCTTCTAATTTTAATATTTAAATATATTTACATATCTATCATATTTTATACATAATTTTGCAGTGTTAAGAAAGTATAATTCGATCTAGGTGACTAAACGTTATTCATTATTTTATTTTAAATTTAAATAAAATAATTCAGAATCATTTAAAAATTAATAGACTTAAGGGAGCTTTTAAAGAATCGACTCATATATGGATATTCGATAGATGAAATAATATTAACCACTATTTTTTATAAATAGAATATACCTGCATGTGAAATGGCCTTAAGAATTGTTATAGAAGACCAATTTGAGGTCTTTTTCGAAATAATAAATAAATTTAAACGTAAATAAGTGGTTCTGAACTTCAAAGGAGAATCTTTTTATTTAAAAACCCACAATTTAGTACTTAGTACATTGATCATAAATCTGGTAATTACTTTTTAAACAAATTGACATTTGTCCGTCATGATACAATGAATAAACAAGTCAAATTCATTCCACGTTTCAATGTAAAACTTATACCTTAATCATTAGTTTTCAATCAAATATCTTGTATAACAAAAAAAAAATCTTAATAGAAGAGATTACGACCCATAAAAGCTATGCGTCATGGACATAATAATTCCCACTCTTGATTCTCTTCACTTTATTAAGAAAGAAAAAACATATTCTTTATTTGGAATAAACGGAGACAACAAAAAGACCTGAAAGGCAACAAATTATTAGCAATATACTAGAGTTGACAGACTTGATGTATGTCCGAATATTGAGAAATTATAAGCAGTTTGTTTTAAAGCATATACAAGAGAATTATTAGTTGTACCATTCTTTTCCATGATTTTCATAATTTGTTAAACCATAGTCATATTAACTCTTCACTGTAGATTCCAAGATTTTTTATTTTGTTTTTTTTTTCTTATAAAAAGGACATGGCTATTTCTCTTAGACACTATTTTTGTTTTCTTCTTTAGTGTTTAGTATTTGAGAAGAAAAAATAAGAAAGAAAAAATCATTTTTATTTTTAAGATTTTATTGCTATTCGTTTTTTTTATTACGAGAGAATGATATTGTTTTCTCTTTGAACTTAAAGAGAATATATTATGTTTTTTTTTCTTTAATAAAATTATACCATTGTTTAGTATCAATTTTTCTTACCTTTTATTTTACTTGTCAATTCTTATGTTTAGAACTTGGCTATTGATAATAGTGTGCTGCTGCTATTGATGATAGATTATCTTAGTATGTTATGTGAGATATAAATAGTTTTAATATAAATAGTTTTATTATAGACAAGTTTTATAATTTTAAAATATATCATTTCTCTAAAAATTATTTTTTTAGAATTTTTTGACTTTTCTCTAAGAGTTATTCTCTCGTGTTTATCTGTTTGAAGATCAGATACGCTCTAATTGATCACGATGGTGAAATCTTCAAGTCTATCTGTTTGTATGTTTCTTCTATGATGATCATTTTATTGGTGGGAGCATGAGGACTAGGTATTGAAATATCATTGGTGGAGAATAGAGATATTGCATAAGGTCTTCTTTTTTATCTAATAATTAAGTTTAATTCTTATTGATATACTTATTATTAGAGTTATTTTATTTTAGATAACTATAATAATAATACATGTATAAGTGACGTCTTATTTTATCAATTTTATAACATCTTATTTTATCAATAGTAATTTGCTAAAAATTGAAATATTACATTTAGCATTAAAAAATCTTTATTCTTGTTAGGAAGGTAGAAATGTGAAAATACATGTTTAGAAAATTTTTGGGAAGAAAATTTTTGGAAAATAAATTCGAGAGAATAATTTATCATAATAAAAACTAAAGAAAAAAAACTTTTAAGAAAAGACACAAAATTGAAGAAAAATAATGGACATCAAATATCAAATATAAAAATAAGATATGACAAATGTTATTACAAATTTGTACTATATCAATTGGACCCATGGCTAAGAATTTGAAATCAGTTGAGTGAAGGCTAGTTGAGTCATTCCTTATCTAAAAGGAAAAAAGAAATAACATGTCCAAGTCAATTATTAATTATAACATAGAATGAAACCAATCAGCAATGACCCAATATACGTACACGACGTGAAAACCAATCTACAAATTCCCTATGAACTCTCTTGTCTATCAAAGATGATTGTCGCCTCCGATTTCTCAATTGTCTCCGTATAGTGTCTCTAAATTCCCTACATGAAGTGTCCAAATTATACATAGTTACTTTCTAATAAAAGACTAATTAATACAATTGATCAAGTGAAAATACTTACTGAAGAAATGGATCAACTATGGCACTGTTTGTTAAGACATGACGATGTGCCTGTAACTTTTCCTTTTCAGATAAAGTGAAATAAGTGAAACCTCCAACTGCTTTTCCGATCGGTGGGAATAAAGTGCTTACAGTGCAAGAGCCAATACTCGGTTCATCATCAACACGACGCAATCTATTGAACACAGTCTCAATTCCATCTAAGTATCTAGAACAAAAAGTTAAGCACTCTTCAGCCAAGTATCCTTCAGCTATTGAGCCTTCAGCTTGTGCCTTATTACGCACATAAGACTTCAATTTTCCCAAGTACCTCTCAATAGGATACATCCATCGATATTGGACAGGTCCTCCACGCTTGGCATCTTCTACTAAATGCACAATCAAATGAACCATCACTGTGAAAAAAGAAGGAGGGAATCAACTCTATCTTGTAATTGGACAAGTTGATCTATCTTCAAAACTTTATTACATAATTGTTTAAAAAAAGAGCATAGATCAATCAAAATAGAGGACACTTCTTTAGGGAGTGTCTTTCTTATTGCCAAAGGAAGAATTTGCTCCATCAACACATGTGAGTCATGACTTTTTAGTCCTCTAATCTTACGTTGTTTGACATCAACACATCTACTGATGTTACTTGAGTAGCCATCAGGTACAGTTATATTCTTCAAAGTTTTTAGAAATATATCCTTATTTACATTTGACAATGTATATATAGCAGGAAGATATCTACCATTCTCATCAGGCCACAGATCTGGTCTAATACCCCAAAGTTGTAAGTCCTTTCTTGCCTTTAGATTGTCTTTGCATTTATTATTTGTACTATCATTCAATAATGTAAACAATATATTGTCACAAACATTTTTTTCAATGTGCATAACATCCAGATTGTGGTGCAATAAGTTATCTACCCAATAAGGAAGGTCAAAAAATATACTCTTCTTTCGCCATTGTAGAGTATCTACCTTAGGATGATCAACTCTGCGTTGTCTTTTTGACCTTTCTTCAACTATAGGTTCTTTCCCAAATTCAACGTGAACATTCCCAAGTTGTTGTAGGATATCATGTCCTGAGATTGCCATTGGTTGGCTTCTATTTTCAATAGTTCCATCAAACCTGCTATGAGCCAATCTGAACTTATGTCTTCCATCTAACCACCGACGATGACTTATAAAACAAAATTTCCCACCTTTGACAAGCTTCTTAGGAGTAGTGTCAAAATTACATCTCGGACATGCCAATCCTGTATGTGTGTTCCATCCCGATAAGGTTCCAAGTCCTGGAAAGTCACTAATAGTCCACAATATGGCTGCACGCATATCAAATACTTCATTTCCATATGAATCAAAAGTTTTAATTCCAGTTTTCCACAACTCCTTCAACTCTTCTATTAATGGTTGTAAGTAAACATCAATATCATTGCCCAGTGCTCGCTTTCCAGGAATGATCATGGACAAAATGAATGAACTTTGTTTCATACACATCCAAGGAGGAAGGTTGTATGGTATGAGAACAACTGGCCAAATACTGTGATTGGTGCTCAAGTTCCCATATGGATTGAACCCATCAGTAGCTAAACTGAGTCTCATGTTTCGAGGGTCTAAGGCAAATTGAGGGTGCATCAAGTCAAATTTCTTCCATGCTTCAGAATCTCTTGGATGTCTTAACATGCCTTCATTCGTACTTTCTGATGCATGCCATCTCATATGCTCAGCTATTTTAGATGAAAAAAACATCCTCTGTAATCGAGGCTTCAAAGGAAAATACCTTAACACCTTTGCAGGAATCTTCTTTCGCTTATTAACAACAACATCGTCACCAATTGTATTTCTCTTTTTTGGCTTCCATCTTGATGTCTTGCATTTCTTACAAGAATCTTTATCTTTGTCTTCTCCAACATACAACATACAATCATTCGGGCAAGCATCAATTTTGGTGTAATGAAGACCAAGCTTGTTAATCACTTTTTTGGCTTCATAGAATGAATTTGGAATTTTAGCATGTTCAAATGCATCTGCTAGCAATTCCAGTATCATGGACATAGCTTTGTCACTTATTCTGCATAGACATTTGATGTGATACAACTTCACCAAGAAAGAAAGTTTTGAATATTTATCACATCCTTCATATAAGCTTTGTTGTCCATCTTGCATTAATTCAAAAAAATTTGTCCCATCATGACTTCTAGTATGGCTTGACTCTGCACCCATATTATCATTAATCATTTCACACATATTATCATTAATTTCAACTCTTCCACCATCTTCTTCGACCATTACTTGAGGAGCTTCGCCCATTACTTGAGGAGCTTCGGCCATTACTTGAGGAGCTTCGGCCATTACTTGAGGAGCTTCAGCATTTACTCTTCTCTCCCCGTGTAGATGCCACACTGTATAACCTTTTGGAAAAGGTTTAATAATTAAGTGCTCGTATACTTCTTCACGACTTTGCCATTTCTTAAAATTGCATTTCTGACATGGACATACTATCTTTCCCCTAACACCACTATTAGTGAATGCAAAGTCCAAGAACGTATTCAATCCTCTTATATATTGATTTGTATTTCGAGGCATGTCTATCCATGATCTATCCATTACAACGACCTCTGTTCATGCCAAGAGGATTGGAAGGTTAGAATAAGTGACGATATTCAATGAAATACACTACATGAGATGAATTTACTAAACTTTGAGAACTAATCCAAGGAAAATCATTTACAATCGACTTTCCTTTTATGGGGAAAGTCAACTCACAATCCCTTAGATCAAGGGATTTATTTCAGGAGCTAATTTCACAATTAGCTACTTTACTAGGATTGATTTTGTTTCACTTTTTATCTACATAAATCATATTATAAAAAAGAAAGTGATTTATTATTAATTCACCAGACTATGTTGGTAGGAACCATCGTCCTCCCAAGTCAAGTCACAGGTCCTAAAAATTGGCCATGATGTATGATCATATTCTAAAACATACATTTTTATTAATAAAAAAACACTTTTTACAAGGAACTAAAATATAATATTCAAGTAAATGCATAAACTTAAAATATATTTAAGTATAAAAATTATTATCCAATCTAACCTAAAGTAACCACCCAAAAGATTATACACTAAATAAAAAAAGACAATATAACGTGAAAAATGAAGCATTAAAGTATGTTGCAATTACAATTTTCAACTAACCAAAAACACTTGTCAATCACTTCTGTGTAGCTTAACTGCACATATTGTAATGATGAATGTAATAAAATAGAAATAAAAAAGTATGCAATTATTTAACTTCATTACTATATATACAACTTTAAATGCAATTCAACTCCTTTCTAATTTTAAAAATCTAAACATTTGAACAAATAGAGTAGGCCGTTTAGATGTCTATTTTCCTAATATACCAATCTTTTGATTTAAAAGTACGGAAACTAGGAATCTCTATCTTTCAAATTCTAACATATCTAAATCTTTTAGAAATTAACCTCTGCTTCAACCAACAAGAAGATGATATACTTTTAAGATAAAAAATAAAAAAATTTCAAAACAATAATTCATAGAGTAAATTAATTCAAAAATAGAAAAAAGAAAATAGGTTAATATAATTGATTAATGATGATGTAAGTGTGTATTAAAAGTTCTGGTGAAATTGAATTATATATAATCAACCAAGCTGTGAAACCCCTACTTATGCATCCTAGTCTATCTCTACAGTGAATTGGATGTGCTAAGAAAACAAAAAGTTTTGGGTTTATTCTATTACTACTCTTACAGGGTACATTCTCTTACTTCTAGATTGGTAATGGGGTATAATATCATTTATAGACGATTCATTTGTTCCAGAGCTGGTTTAATTTTTTTTCTCACTTTTCTCAAATTATATTATAAAGCACATGCAGATGTATAGTCGCAACTTACTACCTAAAAATGTGATTCCACAAAAGAAACAAAACTGCATCAATTTTTTAGAGTCTTATTTTGTCAATTCAATCTAAAGTCATCCATGTTCACACTAAGACACGTATAAGGTACTGCAAGCAAAAGAGTAATAACAGAAGAGAAAAACTGCTTCTTTAGAGGGGAGCCGCCTCCTTGCAACAAAATTGAAACAAACTGAACATTCTATTTCTGCATTTTTTATTCTATCCTAATCCTACTATTACATATAGCACAATCATGTGTGACAAATTTCACGACTAAGCAAAACAAAATTGCAATGAAATCCTTCTCACGCTTGCAGGTAGTTTTGTTCTTATTACTCTCTACAAAACTAAAATTGTCCCTGTTGCTTAACATTATTACGTTTGCATGCAGTTTGTCGTGTTGGCCCTGCTGCTTCCAGTTGGTCTGTCAGCTCAATTGGGCTTAAAGGGTCAGTAGCTTGGGCCATAACATTCTATTACAGAAGTGAGTTATTTCTGAAAGCCTTAGTTGTTGTTCAAGGTTGTTAGTTGGAATAGCTTTTCTGGAGTTAGTTAGCTGTGGTAACAGTTTTCACCTACTGTACAACAAACACTAGATATAATGTCTCGTCGCTTATTTCACCAGATAAGAAAGTGAAAAGCTTCATTAGATATTCTCAGATATTACTCTCCGCTTTCTCATAAATTCCCAGAGTTTTATTTTGTTGCTCACACTTAGACTTTTTTAATTATGTTAGAAGGTTGAGTGCCTCTTTAATTATAATCCAAATAGTAATAAACTCTTGAATGGTTGTTCATACCAACACCACCTAACTAACCACTCAGTATCCTAACTACCTTTGCTCTAAGTTAGAATGTAGTGTGTACCAACTATGATGGTCTGGTGGTTCAAAGGCTGACAATGGCTACTTCCAATGTGTTGATAGACGAACACTCATAAAGAAGGAAAATAGAACACCAGCTCATGAAGGAGCAGACGAGATGGGTTGTGTGTTTCCGCGTGTCTAGAGAGTGGACCACGCATGTTAAGTTGTTCTCAGATGGCGAGTCGTGTTCAACTTGTTGGGCCTGTTGGACACAGCATCATCAACATGTCCACTCCACTCCCATCTGATCTGCATCTAACAAGCAGTAAAGGCAGTTCCGCAAAGTGTGTGTGCGCTTCATATCTCATGACTACATATCTTAAGTGGAATGTAATTTAATAAATTTCTTCAATATAATATTTTCTACTTAAAGAAAATCTAATAGCATGAAGAAGACAGAGAAGCTAACATTTGACATGGAAGAAATTTTTGACGATTACATTGAGTAAAATTTGCATTGACAGATTATTAACAGTTCCAAGCATATATACATGAATTGGCCAACAAATCTCATGGAAGTATAAGCTCACCTTTCACAATTTTTTCTTTTCTCGGCAAGGGCTACTACAACTTTAGCTCCACACTGATTCTTTCAGCTATACTGTGTGGATCAGTGGTCTGTCCTCTTCTAGCGCGAACTCTAGGTCACACTGCTGGTGGATGTGGGGCAGTCGGAACAGTAGTTGGCATAATCAAATACAAGAGTTAACAACAGCAGCAAAATACAAGAGTTAGACACAATCGAATCAATGAACGCGTTCAATAGACTAAGGTAAGACAAACGTGTAGAGTGAAAATGAACGAAGTGAAAATGAAGTGACCTTGCCGCTTTCTAAGCCGCGTGAACCATAGATGCAAGAAATTTCGAGAGCAAATCTACGGTTCAGTTCTGAGAGCACCTCGACGAACAATAAGGCGCCTCCACGCTGCCTCGAAGCCTCGCTCAACCCACAAATGCCTCCACACCTCGACACTTTGCTCAGTCCTAACAAGGGGAGACCAACACGAAGATGGTGCAGAGAAGGCGCGGGGAAGGTAGAAGAATTAGGGATTGGGAGAAACTAGAGAATCAGGGAAAGGTAGAAGAAATGAAAGGCGCGGGTATTATTTAGGGTATTATAATCAGTCCCCAAATTGAAAAAATGAAAGGCACCTTCATTAAAATTGAAGGAAATTAAAAAATTGAAGAAAATTAAAAAAAGGGGGATAACTGCGGTTTTAGTAAAAACCGCCGAAACTTATTAGGGGTTTTCAAAACCGCCGGAAACTAACCGCTCCTAAAATATATTATTTTTGTAGTGTACTAATGATAAATTGGAGTTTTTTTCAAAACTTTTGTCAAATTCATTACATAAAAGATTTCTATGAATAAGGTATGAAAAACTCTTGTCAGATTATATGAGATTAAGTACATACATAAACAAATATGTTTTAAGAAAAAATTCTTTATACTTTTCAAACGAGTGAGTAAACATCACACCAACAATATAAATATGTTATTTGCCTTTCTTTTATTTGAAAAAAATTAGTTCTACTCATTGTTATTTTTTATTTATATAATTATATATTTAATAGTAGAATAAAAAATATATATTATTTTTACATTTAATATCTAATAATATGACATTTTCTTTATTTTTATTTTTTTTTGAAAAAAAACTAAATAATATTTAAAACAATAAAAGACGGATACATACATAGATAAAAGTATACCATCTTCCGAATAAAGATGAGAATGAAATAAACATTTCAAACATATTAGTTGGAGAATGAAATAAAAATGACAAATTTTTACCCAAAAATAGGATGAAAACTTACTCACTAAAACCTGCGATGATATGGGTCAGGTAAAGTACAAATACATACTACTCAGGAAAGAAAGTTATTTAATTTTTTTATTTTAAAAATATTAACTAAGATATAATCTATTTTATTAAATGTTTAAATATAAATTAAATATTTTTATAAATAACATTTGTATGATTTAATTATGAGAAAATTATATTAATTCATGATTATTTTAAAATGGTATTCATATTTTTCTTTCATAGATTTTGCATAACTTATGTCATAAAGAATAAAAGTTATATTTCTTATTTTATGTATAGTTATGCTTATATATATTTTTTAAAATATTTATATTTTTATTGAAATTACATTTAAATATAATGATAACTTAATAAATTTACGCATTCATTTAATAGATATTTAATTATTTTATATTAGTTTTCTAAAATATATATTTTTTTTATATTTTTATGAGACAGTTATTTATTTATTTATATTTATAGTGAAATTATATTTAATTATAATGATAACTTAATAAATTTATTCATTCATTTAAAAAATATTCAATTATTTTACATTAATTTTCTAATATATAAATTTTAATAAGGAGCAATACATTTTTTAGAAATGGTTAATATATAATAATTAAGTTGTATATTTGATAGAAAATGTTTAATTATTTTAAAAATTCAATTTTTATTTTTCAATATTTTTTTAAAATTTTATTAATTATATTACTTTTAAATAAGATAAGAGAGATAAATATCAATATATTTTAGTAGTAGAAACATACATGCGTCACTTTTATTTATGATAATGAAAAATAAAAGTTATTATTAAAATAAAATATGTTGTTAAATTTATAAAATTATACTTTTAAAAAATAGTTATAAGATTTTAAAAATAAAATAATTATTAAAAAAATATTAATAAGAATAAAATCGATAATGAAATGTATATATTAAACCATTATAAAAAAAACTACAATAAAACAAAGAAGATAAAAGTTTTTAGAAACTAAAAAAAGTATAATTATTATTTAGTTATATTTTTGCGAAACGTAGAAGATAAATGCTTTTAGAAACTAAAAAAGTGTAATTATTATTTACTTAACAACTTAAGGGTATAAATATCTATTTAAAATTGTTAAAAAAATGTGAATTTCATTAAATAACGTTAACGAAAATAACTGCAGTTTTCTCTTTATTAAAGATGTTCTCTTTATATTTTTCAGAGAAAGAATAAATATCTATTTTAAAATTGTAAGAAAAAAATGTGAATGCCATTTAATATAATGTTATGTAAACTTTACTTTTCAATAAAGACATTCTATTTATTCATTGTTTTTCAACTATTTCACTAGAGAAAATCCAATGAAAAGGGCCTAAATAATTGTGAAAGAGGACCGAGAGACATTGCCAACCCTCTAATTTATTGTTTTTATTGATATATTATTAAATAATTTAATTTATATTTTAATTAAATAACTTCATTTAATATTGCATTATTATTCCAAGTTGTTGTTAAAAGGAAAAAATGAAGTCGGACGATAATTTTTTTCACAGTAAAAATAACTAATTTATAGGATAGTGATAGTTTGAAAACAATTTTTTTTACAACATTTTAACATCATTCAATCATTTATTAGTACAAAATTATTTCACAATTAATAATAATAATCATAAACATTATAACCAATAATAGAATGACTGACACATGGATAATATTAAAATTTTGTTAAAAAAACATTGTCAAAGTATTGTTATCCTAATTTATTAAATGGAAAATGTTCTTTTAATAATTTTTTTTGACAACTTTTTTACAACAAGACATGTATTAGTTGTATCAAATATAGGGACCAATAAATTTTTAAATAATTGTTAAAATATCATGTTACTTGTTAGAAACCCATTTCATTTCATTTGGTTGCATTCAAATTTAGAAAATGTCCTTAAAATCCTTAAACAGGCCTAAATAATCGGATGAAATCAAATTATTTTGTTTCCACAACACATGAATTATAGAACAAACCAGTTCATCACTTGTCAATTTCTGTACCAATTTAAACTCATCAATTGAATCATTCTCAGCATCAAGCAAGGTCTTCAATGGCCATGCCTTCTTGCAGTTAGAAACAGAAGAAAGAAAACATAGCAAATAGGAAACAGAGGGACAAAAATAACTGAATTCATTTAATTTCATTTCAATCTGAATGACTCGTGGAACTAAAGAATTTGGACTTAGATAACAAAGAATGAAACAATGATCTCTGAAAATGACCCTATGCTCTAGACAATGATCACGACTAAAAAAACAAATAACAGAAGGCAGTATTGCTCTGTATGTATTGATACAAATTGCACCAACTAAATTTTGGGCTACCAAATCTTATCTGCAACAAAGAATCAAAGAATAATAATGATAATAATGATGGTGATGACAATTTCCCTACCTAGAAAGAATACTTCCCTTTACGTGTGTATAGCTTGACTGTGAAGAAATCAATGAAGAAAGAAAATGAAATCAAGTTGGGTGAGAAAAAGAGGACGATGTACCCGCAACATCAACAGGAACCCAAGCTGAAACAGTGTACAAAGGTTGCTCAAGCCAACTAAGAGTAACCCCTGTTGCTCCTTCAATCTCCACCTTCTTTACACTGTAATTCTCACAAGAATACATCTTCAACAGCAACTGGCTCTGACTCATTTCCCTCTCAGAAACTCCCAAACATCTCAACCCTCCTTGCTCCACCAGCATCCTCCTCCACTTCCCGAAACTCTCGTGTCTCTCCAACCTCTCCCTCCCTTCACATGCCACCATGTTTTTTATCTCCCTGCCGTACATCTCCTCTATCTTAACCCTCACTGCACTCTCTTGCGCCACCCCACTCTCCTCGATGCAATCAAACAACGCTGAGTAATACTTCAACGACTTGCACACCCTTGCTTCCAGCCTTGCCTCGTTGTGTTCTGCTTCCTGTTCGGCCACCACAACCACGTTCGGATTCGTGCTGCGGATCAGTCCCAGGAAGTCCCTCAAAGCTCCTCCGCTTCCGTCGTAAAGCGTCTTGTGCAGCTGCAAAATGCAGTTCACGGCCACCGTTTCCTGCTCCTTCACGTGGAGCATCCACAGCCTCACGTCTTCGAGTCTGTCCACGACGGGGTGGAACTCGAAGGGGAGGTTCAGCGCTTCCGCGAAGCCCGCGAGTCTGTCTCCGGTTTCGTTTAGCTCTTGCTTTGATTCTCCTATCCCCGTGATTCTCACGTGACTCGGAGGGTGTGGTCTCGACGCTAGGCTCTGGAACAAGCTTGGCCATTGAAGACCTTGCTTGATGTCGAAGTCTATTATGTGAACTCTGTCTTTTCCTTCAAACGCCCTCAGCAGCATCTCGTTTGATGTGAAATGGATATACTTTGGAATTGGGGTCACCTGGTTGAGAAGCCTCAGTGCAGTTCCGGTTTCGTCATCCTCCACCATGTCTCGGGAAGTGGTGGTGATGTGAAAAACATGAGGCCAAAGCCTTGTTACTCTGATGGCCAAGGCTTCTGTGAAATAAGCGCATATGCGGCTTATGGGGGTTCCCCTTGGAGATGCAAGATCACCTAATTTTGCGATGAACTGGTTTATAGCAGCTACGTTTCTTGATCCAATGGCATCCACGCAGCCAGTGAGCAAGCTAACGAGTTCCAACCCGTGATGATCATCTTCTTCCCCTGTCTCCACCTCGTGGTGATGGTAAGGATTTCCCGAACCGTTTCCCACTTCATGATCTGACGCGTTCTCGTTTAGCCTCAGGCTTTGGCTCTCAGAAGAAGCGTTGGAGACCGACCCTTCAGTTGCATGGTCGTTGTGATGCTGGCGAGGACGGTGGCTACCCTCACCGAAGTTGGTGATCTTTGTTACACACGATTCCAGCCACGGGTTTAAGGGAAAAGGTGCAGAATGAGACACCAGTTCAGAAGGAACAAAACAAACCGTCTCTTCCTCCGGGGAGAAAGCAAGTGAAGTGTTGTTAAGCCCTCCTAAAGTGTTACCTTCAACGCCAGGCTGAAACCAAAAGTTATCACCGGAATTGTCAAACTCCGTGATACCCTTTTTCCTCTTGGGTACGTTGGTGAAGGACTCATCGTGCTCCGCGAGCCTTTTCAAACTCTTGTCCTTGATGGACTCTTCAACCAATGGTGCTGCAGCTGTGATGGCCAAAGGTGGGAGTCGAATGTTGTGCTTGAGAGAACATGTGCTGGTCTTGGCTTCTATGGGTTTTTCCACCGAGAGCCCCACTGGCCTGAGGGGCTGCGAGCGTGAAGAGCCGTCTTTGCGGGTGAAGGTAGAACATGGCAAATCCAACCTCTGCGTGCTCATGGAAGGTCGCGGGAAATGGCAGGCTTGAAACGGTGCTGGTGCTTCGCTCCTCAATCTGTGGCTCGGTGACAACAATGTCGAACTAGAACACCCAGCCAACATCGTCTATGCTTTTTGGAAGGCCTGTTGTTTCACTAACCCCAATGCTGCTGCTTCTCTTTCCCTTCCCTTTCTCTTTATCTAGTAATAACTTTGATCAACTATGCAAAATATATGTACTATTCTTTTCCTCTAAAAGCTTAATCCGCATGCGTATGTGAAGAAGAGAGAAAATGCAGTGTGAAAATCTATGTGAGTGTGTGGAAATTTTTTCTAAAGAATTCTTTTTATGTCAAAAACAAAGGAATCCGATGAATTTAAGAAACTGTTTGGGGTTGATTTAATGTTTACAAATCCCAAGTGTTCCTATATGAATTGAATCTGGAAAAAATGGAAAGTAAATGTAATTTGAAAAGAATAAGAAGTTATTGGTATATGCAGGAAAGAATGAAAGAATTGAAGAGCGTAAGCAAAAAGTGCTAGCTAGACATGAATGCAATCATCGGATTCCCGAAGCATTCAAAGAAGGGACATTATAGGAAATGTGAAGTGGTTTGCGGTTGAGAAAGAAGGGACGAGAAACAGAAACATACACCTTGGAATTGGCGGCAGAAGAAGTCCTGAGAAATAGTGAAAGGCATATTAGCAGTGGAAACGTTGAACAAGTCCTTCATTGCAGCAGCGGGTGAAGTAAAAGGCAGAAACCCAACCTCTGAATGAATGCACTTTAAACATGCATTTGCTTGAATGAAGTAGAAGGAACAAGAGAAGACTACTACTAGAAACCCCCCCACCCCCCTCTCACTTACCCAAAAGATAACACAAACCTTTACCAGTGCTTTTATATATCACAAACTACGTACGATCTTCCTCCACCACCATGTTGCGTTATACACTTTTTCTTCTTCTACTTCTACTACTTCTTCTTCTTCACCACTCCATCATAGTAGGTAGTTGTAGTTATCCCCTCTTCTCTTCTTTCTCTTCTCTTCTGGTCCTACGAGTGCTTTCATCTACCAGCATGAGAGCAAAAGTAAGGAATATGATGATGACAACATGCTTCGGAAAGGGACAGAAACACTTTGCTCCTGCGCCCTCCGATTCAGATCCAACGGTCCACAGCTGGGGATTTACATTACCGTTGAGCCATGTCGGTGAAATATGACCGTTGCTGAGAGGGAGTTGGTGTACGCATAACTCATGCCACTCAGACTTTTCACGTGCCACGTTGCACGTATTGTCCCCTGATATCCGTTCACTTGACCGTTACTTTTACACCTTATAATTACACCACTTATTATTCCTTTTTTGAAATACTTTTTTATTTGTTTTCTAATTAAATTATTTGTATTTTTTCCATTTTTTCTTTTGGATGGAGGATCATACTTCTCCATTAAATAAACACAACTTTTTTTTTCTTTTTTATTTTAAGTACAGTTTGCAGAGCATATTTTATTTTCATGATGGTGTGTAGTGAAACACGTGGCACACGAGTGGAGAAGGTCCCAGAATTGGATGCTCCTCCTCGTCTTGACCATTGATGATGACTTGACTGCTCTAGTTATTTTGGTGTTTAGAAAGTGAGAAGAATAATTTCCTTTATCCTATGCTAATCATGCTAACATTAATTTTATTTTTCTGGTTAATGTATTTTTCACTTAATATTTCACCCTTATTAAATTTTTTTTTCTGGGAGATTTTTAGACCACTTATTTTACTCTAAAAGACGTTATACTTTACCAAAATTTACTCATAGTATAAAAATTGTCAAAAATAATTTCATAAGTTATTAACTTGTACATTATCAGTATAATAAAGTTATTTTGCATAACTCAAACTTACACTCCAAAAATGAATTAACTTGAATTTTCTTTTGCACAGAAGTGAATGTAAATAAGTTAATAGCCCAAGAGTCACACTACATTCTTCTTTTCTTTTTCTGTAGATTCTGAAATATCCAGATTCGTGTAAATTGTATATTTATATATATCTATCTATATATAGAAGATTTTATACATTTTTTTATTTCACTTTTAGGTAACGGTTACTTTAAATTAAATTAATTATACTTCTATTTTTATCTTTCGAATAACGGTTCATTTAAATTTTATATTCTTAAATTTAAAATAATTATTTTATTATTTTATCCTTTTAAATTATTATTTATTTAAATTTAATTACTTTTAATATAGCATTTGCTTAAAAATATATGAGAGAGAGAAAGAGAGAGATGGATTCAAAAAATCCTTTAACATAATTTATTATTATTTTCTATAAATATATTTCAAAATATCTCATTCAAAAATACAATAAAAAAACATATAAATATCAATTTAATGTTAAACATTATTGTTATTATAGTATTTATATGTTTATATACATCGAATTTGTTTAAAATTTGAATTTGAATAAAAACTAAACTTTAATGTAATATATATTGATACTTGATCATTTTTTATTTAATTAATTCACTATTATTAACTTAAGACAATTATAAAAACATATATAATCAGCATTCGTTTAAGTAATTTAATGGTTAGTCAAATACAATTAAGAGTATTAAATTTACTTAAATCCAGATGTTATAATAAATTTGAAATTTTGATTAATGGCCGCTAAAGTTGAATCTACAACATATAAACATACAGATATTTAATTATTAATATATATATATATATATATATATATAATCACTATTTTTTAAAATACCATTTTCTAAAATATACATTCAAACATCCAATTATAAAATAAAAATTTTTACATCAGTATTGGTATAATATTCGTCGCTATTACTATAGTATTTAATATTTATATACCCATAAAATAATTAATATTTAAATAAACTAAAATTATAATTAAATATATTTTTGTTTGTAAATAAACTATATTTTGCTTTCTCTTGCTCAAATTAAGATTTCTCACTTGAAGTTATCATCCAAATTGCTTGAATGTGCATTCTAATATTTGAGCGTGAATAGATAGTACAATCATTATACATCACTTGTGCTTGTACAATATCTAAATCAAGAACTACATTTCTAATTATCAAAGAAAAAAAAATCATGAAAATCCCGAACCAATGCATCAAAATTCATCTGACATTATTTCCATTTCTCACTAACAATTAGCAACATCTATAATTCATATTATTTCAAAACAAACTCCAATATATGCATTTAACATCTTTCATATTATATATATATATATATATATATATTAAAGTATGATAGATAAATTTTATTTAAACTTTTATATGTATTTTGAATGTTAAGACAGAAGAGATTTAGTTTTATTTTAATTTATATATTTTAAATCCTAAAATAATTTCATTGACGTCCGTTCATTGACAGGTAGGATTTTAAAACATATATTGAAAACTAATCAACTTTAGTTTTATATTGATTGTATATGTTCGCAGTAAATATTGGTTTGGTTAAAAGAAATTATATTTTGAACTAATAAAAGTGAATTTTGTATCTATATTTTCATACATACAAAATGAGATTAACCAAACCAAGCTACCTAATTTTTCGTTAGTTTGGTTTATGATCAGCTAAGAAAATTATGGACGGAATACAATCCACTCCGATTGCTTTGGATATATTGGTTAAAAGAAATGAATTTATATTTTGAAAATAAGATTAACCAAACCAATACATATGTGTAGCTAAAATAAAATTATGAGAAAAATACTAGCCATTTTTATTCTATTGAATACATACATATATATATATATATATTAGTTAAAAGAAATTATTGGAATTAAGCAGCACGAATCCCTTATCCATTTATATGTTAATGAGAAAATATTATAACTGTTATTGACAAAACCAAACTCCCTAATTCTTGATTGAATTAGTTTGTTCTAGATTTAGCCAAGAAAAAGAAGCAAAATGAATGCTGTCTATTTAGGTTTTTTTCCCTTAGTTGAACCAAATCAAATTATGGGGACATTTCTAAGAGCTGACCTTTAAAGATATGGTTTATAACTAAAAGTCTATTAAGTATTGAATACTTTGTATAATTATTCATTATATTTCTTAAGTGATCTTATGGTACAAGTAAGCTTGACTCTTTTTTTTTGTACTAAAAAGAGATTAATAGAGCACAAGTAGCCTTTAAATTGGAATTGGAATTTTCTTTGGAAAGAAGGTGGGCACATAATAGAACATCTGCAATTTCATTAATCATGAATTATTTCAATCTTACCGCAAAATATACAAATAATCGGCATAAGGATTTGGTAATCACAAGTAAAAATGACAGTGTATTTCATGTAGATCTGTAAATTTATAAATTGCATCACCCAAACAGTACAATCCCAGATTAAACTAAAATGTCACATCCGTCTGTGTATTGTGGTTCAAATTTTAATTTTAATTAATAAACTAAAAACTTCAATAGCTTGTTTCGTAGCAAATTCCAACAATGCATCAGATTAACTCCAAAAACAAAGCTTCTTGCTTGTTGTTTAGGCCAAGTTCAGCCAGGGTTGAAGCACTTTCTTCATCACTAAAAGCACGCCTAGGATATGGTCTCACCTGTCCCATAAAAGACAATCACATTAAAATTAAAATTACAGTACAAATTAACCATTTCCCTGAAAAATTAGTATCAATAATAAAACTGAAAGGTAATGGTATTTCTTACCAGTCTGTAACTGCCTGGTTTCACCACCCTACCGATGTCTATGAAGTCGAACAGAGACTGAAATTTTCCAGAAGCAAGTTTAGTACAATTGTGCACAAAAAAAAGGGGGGGAAACAATACTTCCTAATAGACTATCACCTGTAGCCTATTAGATCTTAGGAATCGGCGTCCACGACGGTTGCCATCTGGCATTTTTACCAGCAAATTAACAGCGTTATCATCATCTGATGATGGTTCTGGAGGCAGGGAAACTTCTTTGGCGGCTAATTGTGTTTCCAATTCCTGACACAATTAATGCAAAATCCAAGATTAAGCAACTTGGAAATGTTTGTTTTCTTTGCATAAGACAATCAATTTATAGCTAGGATCTGCCCAAGGCCACACATCCAGGATACAGAACAAGTACATGATATGAAATACAGATTTTTTTTTCTGGGACCAAGTATGGACCGATTCTTAACTGACGATATTTATACCAGAATTTTTATTTTCTAATACTAGTTAAAGAGTCTCTAAGTTCTGATAACATTCACACTTGAATTAAGAGGAGATAATGATAGGTGTCAATGACTTAAAGGATATCAATGGTAACTCTAGCAATTTAGCTATAAAGGCCATTTCTAGTGAGTGTGAAGACTAAAAACAGACTCCAATCAGCAAAACAGGGTAGGACGATTGAAGAATGGGGCAAGAGAAAGAAGTGCTATCAGTTATAATTGCACTACCTGCTCTTCCTGTAATTTCCTGCGAGTTTCTTCTGCTCTCCGCCTTTCCTCTTCAAGAGCAGCCTCGGCTTCTTCTCTGGCCTTCAATTCTTTTTCTCTGTCTGCTCGTAATGATGCAAGATATTCATCATCCTACATGAATAAACAGACAGCAATAGCTACAATTAGACCATCAACAACCAACAACTCCAAACTATTTGAGGAAACAAGACATACCTGCTGTTCCCTTATCAAACGCTGTGCTGCTAGTGATGGTGAAGGTGGGCGATATGAGGCACGAGGATTAGAACCCCTACCTTGCATAAACTCATGTGGTGCATAAGCATACTGGTATCCAGTACCTTCCGGGATTCCACCAAACATTGCAGCTTCAAGCATTACTGCTTCATCATGCTCCTCTGAAGATATGCCACCCCACTGCAATCTCATTGTAGTCAAAGATTGGGAATTGAGAGGCAGGGACAAGTTGAAATGACGTGGCAAGTAAAAACATAGTAATTCTTCTTGAAAAGGAATAGTAATTCTTTTTGAAAAGGAAAAATTGAAAGGCTATACCTCATCAGAGGGGAAGGAATTTCTATTATGAGGAGGATTACTGGTCTCCTGTGGCGCTGTGCTTGGTAGTGTGCTAGCCTCAGCAAATTCAACATCTTTGACTGACCCTGCGGATCCTGAAGACATATGTCTAGATCTGTTCCTAACGAGTGGCTGCTCCTCTATATCTTCAGCTTCATCATGAAAGGACAAGCTTCCTGCCTGCAACCTAGAATGACCACAATTGCCCATTTCAAATTTTACAATCCAAGAGAATGTACCTTGAAGGAAATGCTTAGTTTAGTGCAGCAGTGAGCAACAGCTACAGGTGCACAGCAAGCACAGTAGAAGAGATAACGTACCTTCCATTAGATGCCACTTCCACTGGTCCAGCCTCTGATGACTTTGATGGCCCGGCTGGTAGAGATTCAGAATCTCCTCCTTGTACACGCCATGCTTTTTCTTGCTCAGCTGTCTGAACTCATTTCATGTTAGAAGAAATCAAGGTTTGAAATTTCCAATGCTAAAAAAAATTCAAAACTCTGTTAAGATGTAGAAAATACAAATTAGAGGGATACCTTTAGAGACAATGAAACTGCATGGGCAAGCTCGGGATCCTCCAAATATGATTGCCTTGACTGTGATCCTGATTCAGTTGAGTCCTGCGCCAAGAGGAAAATAAATACCAACACAGACATCATGCTTAGCAAAGCATAAGAAAATCCATCAAGAAAAACACATACAGTTTGTCTTCCAAGTTTGTGAGTTCTGTAATTTTCCTCAGCCTCCCGTTTAGAAGCCTCAATGGCTGCCCGAAGCATTTCTTCTTCTATGTCATTGTTATAATCTGGTAAATTCTCAGATTCAGGAGCACTAGGTCTAGCACGGGTATTGAGTGAGGTATCAGCCAGGATGTTATGGTTTTGCTCATCTTGATGTGCAATCTGGGCAAGTGGAGTGTCATCATCTTCATCGTTGATTATAACAGTCCCATGGATATCTGGACCATGGGCATCAACAGTTCCAGTGACATCTTCAATGGATGGATGACCAGATTGAGTAGTGGATTGGTTACCCTCCTTAACCTCTATAGGAATCTCCCTCACCTCCCTAGGATGTGTAACAAAGGGTGCCTGGACAGTTGAATCAAGAGGAGTACCAAATATACCTCTCCCAAGTGTAGGATCAAGAAGAGAAAACGGATTGACATTTGCTGCTAAAGCTGGAAGTGAAGGAATTCTCTGAATATCTGCATCCTGTTGATCATCTATATCCATGAAATCATCTTGAGGAAATGCAGTAGAGCTATTGTGAGTGCTGGCCATGAAGGAATAAAAATATCAAACTCCAAAAATAAAGAATTAAAATGAAAACATTAAACAGTAATACCAGTAAAATGGGTTATGTTTCTCAATAATCACTTGCTTACTAATGGAAAAGAGACTATACCCAGTCGTTAAAATTCTGTCTCCTTCACTAAAATGTGCATTGACTGCTTCATTGAGATTACCTCCATGCTCCTGACACAAAATAATATTTACACAATGAAGAGCATATATACAAATAACCACTTGAGTCCACTGAAAATGTATTTAGTCTTTAGTTACATAACTTGTCAAGTATAAATAAATCAGTCACTAAATCCTTTTATAGGATAACAATCAGATCGTCTGTGTAGAGCAATGAAAAGCAAAAGCTCACATAAGAGTAATTGATCACTTAAGAAAAAAAAAACTTATTGCAATAAGAAGATTTCAATCTCATGTATAAGCATCTAACAAAAAAAAATCATCTGAGGTCAGACAAGTAGCTAAAACAGATCAGCTCAGTCATTGGTCATAATATATTCACAAACTTTCAAATATAGTTAGCTAGCCCTCGTTGTTAGTTTACAAGAACTAGCATTTACTATAAAGCAGATTTCTAACATTTTCATTAGTGATGAAACATATGTTTCTCTGCATAATGAACTCCATGTTTAACTTCATATAATGATAAAAAACAAATGAAAATCACAAAAGGAAACATATTTCCTATATTCCTAGAATAATGCTTGCCCCCTAACTGCGAGGACTTATGTGTTCATTCACTAAAGTTAAACCTCTATGAAAGCGGTTATCCATGAATTGGATATAAGGAATCCGAGAAGTATTAGACAATCCATCTATATATTACATGAATAACTGCAAATTTCGCCAAAAGAAAAAACATGGGTATGCAAAGGAGTCCCATTTACATAATTCATGTAATTTGAAAGCAAAAGATAATAAACATTGATAAATAATTGAAAATTAACTGAAGTGATCAAGCAATGCCCAAAAACCCTAACTTGGATCAATTAAACATCTATTACAAATTACATCAAATTTTGTGCTTTGGATCCCAATCAAAACCTATTAAGAAGCACTTTCACAATTGGAAGAAAAAAAAGAGAGAGGGAAGAATACCTCGAGCTTTTGCAGCGCTACTGCCTCAGGCAAACCAGTGATGCTGACGAATGTCTCAACCGCCTCTTGATTAGGCCTTGCCATTGCAATCGAAATTGTATGAAACAGAAGGCAATCCAAAATTCAGAGCTTTTATTCCTTGTCTTATTTTTTAATAAAAAAAGAAAGAAAAAGAAATTGGGTGCTGTGAGAGATAGAGAGAGAGTGAGAAAGGGTGGGTGGGCCTCTAGAGTGAGAAGTGCGCAATAGGGTGAAAGTGTTTGGAATTGCTTCCTCCTTTCGCTATTTCTATCTCTTTGCAACTCTTCTTGTTCGACAAGTATGCTTTCAAAATACATCCACGCATCCAACTTACTTTATAAATACGTTTCAATAAATAAATCAATTACGGTTACCACAATTTTCATATTTAATTTCCCTAATTAACATTACTAAAATTGTTATCTTTATACTAATTATTTTTTAAATCATGTATAAAGTATTTTTTATTATTTAATAACATGCAAATATATATATTAATCAATTAATTAAGTTCGATTTATAATAGAACTATACCGGTTTTTGTTTGTTATGCTCTGTTTTTTATCTTTTGATTTTACTGTTGAAAATTATGTTTTTTATTTGTTTTCTGTTCCTTATATTCAATGGAAATAGATCTGGTTTATTGTTGTGTTTTATGTTTGGATATAATATTCTATTATTCTCTTATCTGGATCCTTCCTTGTTGGAGAGGCAAAACATTATTATGTTATATTCTTTTATTAGTGTTAAGAGTTTAATAAATTATTTTGAAAACTATCCATTTTATTCTTTTTAAATTTATTTTTTAACCATAAATCATTCTTTCAAACCATTATTAAAACTATCTGATTTTTTAAGTTTTTAAAATTTACTAACTACCAATAAACCGGTATTCTAAATACCACTTTTACAATTACTATTTTTTTATACTTTTTTCAATTTAGAAATTAACAACAGACTCATATTTTACGCTTGAACCTGTCTACAATTATGTACTATTACTAAAATTAAAATTAAATAATCAAGTTTTGAATATGAGCAGTTATATATATATATATATATATATATATATATATATATATATATATATATATATATATATATATATATATATATATAAAGGTGTATACATAAATATAATCATTCAAGGAAAATGAAAATTGACACTATATATTAATAGAAATTATTAATATTGTTATAATAAGTTATAAATTGAATGTATTTTATTTTATATAGTATTAAAATATGAAAGAAATATTATTAAAATATTAATATATGGGTTCTTTTAAGAAATGCCAATTTATAACCTAATTTTAGTCTCTTTATTAAGTTCTAAATCATATATTCTTTTAACTTTCAACTTCAGTTTTTAATCAACTATTTGATCATTTTTGTATTAATTTCCTTAAAAAATATTTCAAACTATCAAATAAAATGACTTGTTTTATTTTCTATCATGGATTTCTGTATGTTTAAAACTATAATTTTTGTAACTAGAATTAATAGTTAAGGTAATCCAAATCTATCTATAAATTTTATTTAATATTTTATTAATTAGGTTAAATTCTATTCATCATGTTATATATATATATATATATATATATATATATATATATATATATATATATATCAAAATAAAAACTTTAACAAACTATAAAATAAAAGTTATAAAATAATTGGTATAAAAAAATAATTATAGAAATAAAAAACTTTATAATTTAATTATAGGCAATAATTTTAATGTATAAATAAGTTTTTTTATTATGAATAATTATTTAAATTTAAATAAATAATTACTAAAAGGGTAAAATTGAAAGATGACTTTTTTTACCAGAAAGCAAGTTTGCACATTTATGATAAGAAAAAATAATAAAATTAGAATTATAAAAATAAGTATAAACAATTATTATAATAAAAAGTAATTTTAATTTTATTTTTAAAATGATTTAGCTAAAAAATGGTCGTATAAAAAACTTTTAAATTTTAGAAAACGATCACTTAAGGATAAAATTTAAAAAAAAATTATCTCAATTTAAAAAATACTTAATAAAAATAAAAATGGAAAAGAAAATGTGTACGCCAAAAAAAAATTCTCTTTATATAATAATAATATAATGTAATATAGTACAGAATATACAAGTACAAATCATTATAAAATAAATTTTATAATTTTGTTGTAGGTAATTTTTAGTGTTTTTGGTAGATAATTTTTATTATAAATAATTATTTTAGTTTGAAAGAATAATTAAATTTTAGAAAATAAAATAGTCAAATAAAAACACAATTAAATTAAAAATAAAACGGTCACTTAAAAATAAAATTGGTAAAATAATTATGTTTTATGTTTTATTTAAAACATACTTAAAGAATAAAATTAAAAACAAAATGTATAAAGCAAAAGAAGAAATTATCTTACTATAATTATATATATATATATATATATATATATATATATATATATATATATATATATATATATATATATATATATATATATATATTAGTCTAGATATGTTTAGCATTTGGAAAAACTTTTTTTCATTTTTTTATATATTATAATAAAAGGCATTTCAAAATTTATAGCAATATAATGTCTTTGTTAATTATAATTTTTAATTAATTTATAATAACGTAATAAACTTGTAACATCTCATTTAAATCATACCAACATTGTTATGGAACTATATTTCATTTAAATATTATGGACATTATTTAGTAACTATCCCAAGATTAATAAAATAAAATAGTTAAACAATTCAAAAAATATATAATTATATCCATGTAGTTAGCCAGAAATAAGTCTCACTTATATATACAACACAAAGGAGAATAAAAGGAATATTTACACAATGTTTTTCAAACTATAATTATACAAGGTTATCTACTCTACTCAAGTTATACATCAGTATTATCGCCTCCAGATCTTGCTCAATAAAGACGTCATCATCCTTTGCTCACACTAACTAGGTGATAATTGTAAAAGAAACCAAGCATATACAAACAACACAAACAAAAAACACACAAAGGGTAAGCTAATGTTAAAAGAAACAAACATACAATGTCAAGATTCATCACACATTTCATACAATAGTTAAACAAATATCCTAAACATACCATGAACCTAGACTTGATCATCCGGATAAAGTATAAATGTTGAGCTATGGCAAGTCATGCACTCATGGTAGCCTCCACTGCTCTACAGAGTCATTGTCAATAGGTTTCACGTCAAGATAACCCCAAGATTGGACTTCATACATTCATACATATAAAACTTGAAACAACTAACAGAGAACTTCACTTTAGAAACTCTTTTCAGACCATACTTCAAATACATAAATAACCTCAAGAATAAACCATCATATAATTAATAGATACTTTTACACAATCCTCAAAGCCCTAACATAGTTCAAAGTTACAAGAAAGCAAAAGAAAGAAAGACTCAAAACATGATCTTAATAAATCGCTCAACGCCTATACTTGTTTAGCTATATATGGTTCTGCTTATTGAATGCCTACACTTGCTTTGTAAAAAGAAAACCCTATCGCTTAGCAAGGACTCTCACCCATCCATTGTTACGACAAACTTCTCCCTCAAATTAACTCGCTCAGCCCCATAGCTCGCTCTACGAATATAGAAATAGTGTGTTCTTCTCGCTCAACGCTTATACTTGCTCAATTATATATAGTTTTACTCGCTCAGCGATTACACTCGCTCAGCGATTACACTCGCTCAGTTAGATTGCAAAGTACTGCATAATAACAATTATGCGGAATTTGAGCCTATCAACTTTAAATTTTCTACCTTGAACCTAACTCCCAAAATTCATGGATCCAATTTTGACATTTTAAACTTAAATGGATTTCACTGACCTATTTATGACTCAACTTACTTACAACCATACTCATTTTTTCATGAAATTCAACTCCTATACACCAAAACACTACTTCAACTCTCACAATTCAACTTTGTCATTCCTAAGCACATTTTCACCCAAACGAACTGCGTAAGTTCTAAATGACCTAAAAACTAGTCTCAAACCTCTATTTTCCCTATCCAACAACTCCTTAAAAGTATTGCCTACCAAAAAACCCTTTTTAACACATAAAACAAGCCTCATATTTGAGCTAAATTCCTACTTCTCAATTTAACATCACCTTTTTGGTTATCCAAAAAATGTTATAAGTTTTAAAAGATCCTAGACCAATTACCAAATATCAGTTATCACTCTAAAATGGCTTCTCTATAATTTCTCTTACTAAAACCCCAAATTTTAGGCCAAAACAACCCATCAACAGTTATCTTTCACTACCTTCGATCCTACATCGATTTTAATACTTAGTTAGACTATAACAACAACAAGAAACATTCAAACCAACACCAAATCTCAAACATGACCATTATTACACTTCGGTCAAACATAATTCTTCACAGCATAGCATACATAAATTCGTGTATCATAACACGAAAATAAGGACAACATTAGCTTCCCTTGCCTTATTGGAAGGCTACAACAGTTATACGAAGCAAACTACCACTACCTTAGCTCAGATAACTCTAAAAATACCTACAAACCACAAAATCATGATCAGGATAGGTCCTTAGGACCATTGATCGATAAAGAACTAGATAGAGAGATTGAGTGACACATGCGATGAATTCTACATGCATTTGTCTTAAACTAATAATTAAAGAAAATAAGCAAAAACTAACTTACTCTATAAGAAAAACTGATTGATAGAGAATGGAGAACTCACAATTGTGGTCTCCTAGACACTTCCTGATTGTCAAACAAATATCTTAGGAGTTAGAAATCATAAAAGAAACAAAAGGAAAGAAAAGAGAATGAGTTTTAGAGAAATAGTGAGTATTTTAAATAATGATATGCCTTTATGAAATTTTATTTATATTATTGAATTATTTTAACATTAAAAACTTAGTTTCATTATTTGAAAACATCAATCAATACTAGTACTTTATTTTATAAGTTTTTACAAAACTATTTTCCTATATAAAATATTTAATAAAATGTTTATCATTTGTCTTAATTAGAAAACTACTATTAGACCCAACTTTTTTTTTATGTTAATATATTAATATTTTTATTTTATAATAATAAAATGAAAATTTTAGTAATTATATTTAAATAGATAATATTTTGATATAATTGTGTTATGTGTTAAGTTATGTATAAATATTTTGAATTATAAAACATATAATTAATAATATCAAATCATTGACTATAACAATTATATTAATAATAGTAATAAAATTAAATGTAATATGATTTATTTGAAAAGCCAGAAAGAAATAATAACGTGTAAGTGTGTAATTTAATAATGAATTTATATAGTTTTATTTTGATATTATATCATTGTTTTTGTTATTGATTTTTATTTTCATTAATTATTTAATTAATAGGACATTTTTTACCTTTGTAAAATTTTGGTGATGGTTAAAATAGATAATATAGGCATACATTTAAATTACTTTGGAGACCATACATTCCCATCTAGGTTGTTTTCTTTTCAAGGTTTGAAAATGGCTTATGACCCACATTCCTATCACCATCAATAATTAAAAATAAAAATAAAAATTTACATAAATTAACAGATGAGTTATTTATATTTATTTACCACACATTATAACATTTTCAATTAAACATAATATAACACCTATATTATTATATAAAAAGTATTATATAAAGAGGATTTTCTTAATGTACACACTTTATTTGAAATTTTATTTTTTAATTATTTATTTTAATTAAAATCATTATTTTATTAATTTTATTCTTTAAGTAAATTTTTTATTTATTTGACATTTTTTTCTTTGCAAAACTTAACTATTCTTTTAAACTAAAATAATTATTTATAATAAAAAATTATCTGCAAAAAAAAATACCTCGAATAAATTTTAAAAAATATTTAATTTTTTAATAATTATATTTAAAAAATTATTATTTTTTTGTTATCATAACAAAATCAATACATATACTCCCGATAGATGTCACTAATTCTTATATACAAGAGTTTCACTTTGTGTAAAACTTATAATTTTGCATAATCTTCTAAAACTAACTAAGAATATCAACAAATAATATATAATAAAAAGGTTTAATCATTTCGAACATTCTTATTTCAACGTGATCATCTCAAATAGGTTCTCGTATTGTAAATGTTCTCAATTAGGTATCTTATTATGAAAAATTGAATTAATTTAGACATCGCCGTTAGTTTCGTACTAACATCGTTAAAGGAGGTTACACGTGTCAGTTCATGGTTTTTTGAATTGTTTTTTATTTTTTTAAATAAAAAATGTCACATGTCAAATTGATATTGTGCCACGTGACAATGACAATGTGACATGGCACTGACAGTGTCACGTGTCATTGTCAAGCCACGTGTCATTGCATTAGTCTCAATTTGGTCCCTATATTTTTATTCTGTCTCAATTTGATCCCTGTATTTTTATTTTGTCTCAATTTAGTCTTAGTTTTAAAAATTAAACAATTTTGTCACTCCTCAAATTCAAACAAAATTTAAACTATATATAAATCTTAACAAATATTTTTATTAAAATTGATATTTTTATTAAGTATTTTTAACAATATTAAGTTTAATTATATTAATATTTACTTAATCGTATAAATGTTAATTTTGTTATTTAAATATATCTATAAGGGTTTAAAAAAACAGTCACATAACACGGTAGTGTGAATTTTCGTAGTGAAAGTTTCTATGCAAAATCATGAAAGAATAAACTACCTTTAATTACCGTTTTTATGAACACTTTCTCCAATTTTTTATTTAAAAAAAATTATTAATGTGAAATTTCCAAATTATTAATTATAGTGACATAATATGGTGGTGTGAGTTTTCCAAATGATTTAGCTCATTGGACAAATTATTAATGTGAAAATTTACTTTGTTTTTAAATAAAAAATTAGAGAAAAATTTCGTGAAAACGGTAATTAAAGGTAGTTTATTCTTTCATGATTTTCCATAGAAACTTTCACTATGAAAATTCACATCAGCATATTATGTCACTCTTTTTTTAAATCCTTGTATATTTAAATAATATAATTAACATTTATATGATTAAGTAAATATAAATATAATTAAACTTAATCTTGTTAAAAATATTTAATAAAAATATCAATTTTAATAAAAGTATTTGTTAAGATTTATATACAATTTAAATTTTGTTTGAATTTGAAGATGAACAAAATTGTTTAATTTTTAAAATTAAGACTAAATTGAGACAAAATAAAAATAAAGAGATTAAATTGAGACACAATAAAAATACAAGATCAAATTGAGACTAATGCAATGACACGTGGCCTGAGAATGACATGTGACACTATCAGTGCCATGTCACACTATCATGACCATGTGGCACAATATCAGTTTGACACGTGGGATTTTATTTTATTTTATTTAAAAAAATAAAAAGAAATAATTAAAAATTCAAAAAATCCATGAACTGACATGTGTCACCTCCTTTAACAATGTTAGTACATAACTAACGACGAGGTCTAAATTGATTTAATTTTTTACAATAAAGGACCTAATCGAGAGCATTTACAACGAGAACTTATTTGAGATAATCCTGCAGAAATAGGGATGTCCGAAATGATTAAACCTAAAAAACGTGAGAATCTTAATTTTTAGAAGACTTTTTTCTTCTCAAAACCTATTTTCTCTCAACCATCTTTTTTTTTCCCAAATTTCTATCTCTTTCATATTTTTTTTAAGATCAAACATATGGAAGTGATCTACACGTAGAACTCTACTAAATCTTTTGATCAATTTCTCTTTTAGATGAGTTCAAAGTATATTCCTTTTCTATATAACAACCTGTTATCTTTCACATGCTTGCTCCATTTTTTTTTGTTCTTAATGAAACTTTTGTGGTGGACATGCTAAAGTTGTGTATGGATCATTGTTTGAGTATTTTTATTACATAGATAGAGTGATTTCTATGGGTGAAGCTCTTCAAGTGAAATATATAGTGGTGGAAATAGTGTATAATATATGAGGAGCTAATTATTTAAGTTTTTTTCCATTTGATATTTATAATTGTAGAAATGAAAAACTGAGATAAATTTATATGAATATGAATCTGGATTGAATTGTAGTTGTAATTAATATAATTGAAATTTTGATAACCGAGTCTAAACATATCAATATTTAGTTTAAGATAACAATGAAGTATAATTTTACGTATA
This sequence comes from Vigna angularis, assembly GCF_016808095.1. NCBI lineage: Eukaryota > Viridiplantae > Streptophyta > Magnoliopsida > Fabales > Fabaceae > Vigna > Vigna angularis. The sequence goes on along the minus strand of NC_068970.1, from coordinate 14,163,728 downwards.
TTTTAAAATTCAAAATATTCATTTTTGGAGATCCTTACTTAATTTATGCAACATTTTAAACAATACTTTAATATTTAACAGGGAAATTAAGGTTTTAAATTAAGAAAATTCTCAATTGAGATCATCTCCACCCGACCATGTTATCTTCTTAAAAAAAGTTTTAAATGTTATATTTTTTAAATTTAACCCTTTGACCGTGTTTTTAAACTCAATTATTATTTTTTAATTATAAAACTATCTAAAAATAAGTAAAAATTATTAAAATAAAATTATAAAAATATTTATATTTAATTTTATAATAATAATAATAATTAACACAAAATACGCATGTACAGAAATTAAAAATTGTTATTCACCTTTTTTATTTTGGTGGATGTGTACTTACAACAAAAGAAGCCGAACGACAGCAATAGAAGTCGTTTTGGTTGAATACCTCCTCCGAAAAAGCCAGAGCAGGGAAAGAAGCAGTTGCGCAAAGTTCCGATCTGAAGACGCAGCACGTAAAGGAAGACGAAGATGACGAAGAAGAAGAAGGTTCCATGGTTCTGGACTTGGGTCATAGGTTCCGTCGTGTTCAGGCTCATTCTCCTCTACTTTCCCAAAAACCTCAACCTCTCTTCTCGCCCTGAAGTCTCCACCCCCCTCACCAGCCTCCGCCGCCGTATACTCTTCTTCTTCTTCTTCTTCCTCAACTACCTTTAATTCCTATATCCATGCTTTCTTATCAACTTCAACTTCTATTTTCGCAGTGGCCGAGGGTTACTGGTTGAAGCAGTCGTCAGTTTCACCCTATGCTGGTATTTCCCTTTCTAGATTCGTTCATTGGATCAATTTATATTATTGTTTAGTCTCTGTAAGAAATCTCAGGCTCTTGTTCGTGTTTCCAGGATCAATGTACCATGGTTCCCCTTTGTTATTGACACTTCTCGGCCCGCTTACAGTTAAAAGGTACCTGTTCTCAATTGTGTCAGATTTTGTTCCATTGCTTTATTTAAATGAACTCACTTACTAAGTTTGAAATTCCTATGTTGTAATGACTTCGAATTACCTTGTCGATGCTTCAGAATTGAAGGACAGCCTGATCATCTTTTATGCAGGTAACTTTCTCCGCCTTTTACTGATGAGTATAACTAGTATCTATTCAGTTGTTTATTTCTATTTTCCACAGCTCCTGAATCATACTTGTTGTGATCTTCGTTGCTCAATAATTCTTATCTATACTTGGAATTCTGTTTGCCTTTGAATCTTGTATATGCAGTTCTTTACCCCTGTGTTCACTTATGTTTTCTGCATTCTTTGTTAAACAGTAAATAATCAGCTCATTTCTGGATATAGTTTGGTTTTTGTTATTGCAGATGTGGTTAGTGCAATGCTTATTTGTGCTGCTGGTGAAAAACTCCAGGTGGCATACAGTTCAAGCTTACAATCACTCGGCCTTCGTGATTTGTCAGAGAATTCAGGTTGTTAGCATGTGCTTCCACTATGATCCTTCTGTTCAAATTTGATATGAGTATGGTTGTATGTGCTTCTCCTATTTTTATTTGTTATTTTTAATTGATTTATAAAACTAGTGTATAAGTTTGAAGATCTTTTTCAGATAAAGATATGTTGTACAATCAAAGAGATAAATTTTGTTCTGTCATGCTGCATTATAAGAAAACTGTAACACGGTACTTGATGAAGGTTACTGGTAGTGTTAACAATAGATATGCAAGGAGTGGCCCTTTGACTCTTGGCTTGCTTTTCTTACCTCTTTTGGGATATGTATTAAATGTGAAAAAGTAAAGGTAGGAAATGAAACACCTTGTCAATCATCACACGTCTGTGTTGTTTCTGTGAACAAACGGATGGTGAAGTCTGTGTCTGTCTAGTGTTTGTATCATAACAAACACTATGCTTCCCTTTCCAGGCAAAAGATAATGTGTTTTACTGAATTGCTGAGAATAAAACAGGGTATTTGCAACTATTGTTGTGAAGGGTAGGTGATGGTCATATTTTAAAATTTAATGTAAAAATTTCCCCTTCTGGTTGTTGATCTTTCTGAAACTTGCAAATTCTTTTTCATCCCATTTGATTGTATCTTTGCTGTTTCCAGAGCGTCTTCCTTCAGGAGATTTTGCTGCTCTTGTATACTTATGGAATCCTTTCACAATAGTTGCATGCGTTGGTCTATCCACATCTGCAATTGAGAATTTGATGGTTGTGTTATCTCTTTATGGAGCATGTTCGCGTAAGCAGCTAATAACCTATGGTTTTAATTTCTGAACTTTTAGATTCTACTGACTCACTCCTGTCATGTTTAATTGGTATTTGTTAGTTGTTTTCTGGTTAGGTTTTATTTGCTTTCTAATATTGAAACATGAATTTTGCTTGGCGTTGATGAAAAGTTCTGTTAGTTCTAGCTTCTTAGGGAAGTTTTGTGGGAATCTCAATTTTTAGCTGAAGGATTACTTTTATGCAAAAGGACTTTGATAAACAGTTTTCCATTTATTTTTATTATATTTCTGTTTTCCTGAAATGTTTCTTGGTCTTATATTGTGTTGAATTGAAATGAATATGTATATGTGTGTGTGTGTGTGTGTGTATTCTTATTTGAGCAATAAAACCAATAAAACATGGCTACTAAAGGGGGTTGAACTTGTGTAAATATAATAGTAATTACTAAGACTGAACGCCCCAAGCTAATTTGAGGAATAATTATTCTTTAGGTATCATTGTTTTTTGTGTTTTCTATCAAATTTTCTGTCTGGTATACATTTTCTGTAAGTTTGCTGACTATTGAGCCCTGACTATCATTTTTTATGTACAATATTCTTCTTCTTTAACTTTCTTTTTTCATATTTTCTCTCAAATGCATGGGCAATATTTCTTTGTTATTATTGCCATTGAATTTACATGTCTTTGTTCATTTGATATCCACTTGTGTAGAGGTTGCCTATTGCTATATTCAGCTAGCTATTAGATTTTGAAAGTAGTTGTGAGAACTGAGGAAGAAAGATCATTATCACCTTTTACATACGTGGTCTTGTGATCTTCATCTAATATTTTGTGTAATGTTGGAACTGTACTGATGTACAACAGGACTAGCTCCGTTGGCAGCTTTTGGATGGGTCATGGCTACACACTTGTCTCTGTACCCTGCTATCCTTATTATCCCAGTATGATGTTGCTTGAACTTGTTGTATAACATTTTCAGCATAATCTGCAAATCTTTGTTCTCTGTAATTTGCATTTATTAATCTGTAGATACTAATATTATCCTCTTTTCCAGGTGATATTGTTATTGGGATATGGTCCTGATGCTCCTCCTAGGAAATTATTCTGGCAAAGGAATAGGCTTGAAGTTGGCAATTCCTCCTCAAGTGATAGTTATTCAGAAGAGAAAGCAAAGAATCAGCTAAAGGTTGCGAATGTATTCTCATGGAGGCCAGTTGTGTCTTTTCTGTTATGGACTTTGCTTTGGTCATCCTACATCTTAGTCCTTTGTAGTATTTATGTCCAGCAGTATGGCGGTCTACAGGAGTTATTCAAAAGGTTTTGCTTAAATACTTTTACAATTATTCATTTCTGACCATAATTTTGTAAATGACGAAATAAATATGCATATTTGTTCATTATTATAGTAGTTGCAATAATTCGGGTTTAGTGTTAACGGGTCTTCTAAAAAGTAAAAACTGGTGGAGCTTTTCTAAGATGCAATGAAAAATCCAGAATATCATGTGAAAACACAATTACGATAACTCCAAAATAATTACGGAAGTACTGGGTTTGTAACTGCTGCCATTATCGACTTTTGGAGTCACCAACAACTTTTGAAAAGCATAAGCTACCTTGAGGCCTGATAAGATTTAGAAAATTTTAAGTCCATATTGCTGTTGTTTGTTCATGTCATACTCTAGTTAGTTATTGTTGGTGTGAAACTCTGAAGTAAAACCCTTTGGGAAGTCAAATAATTCATTTCCCACTCAAATAATCAAATAATTGATTTTTATTCTTTTACAAAAGAAACTATGCACATTTTTCAACATCATTGTTTAAAAAGTAAATGAACTTAGTGTGCGGAGAATTAATATGTTTACCATGTGTTGAGGGAGGTAGATTTTACTGCATTATTTCTGTTGAAGAACACTGTTTGTGATTATGAAATTTATATTATTTCTTTTTATTCTCTTTTGTTATTATCATTATCAAGAACTGTTGAACTGTCAACTGTCACAATTTCTTGTTTCATGGGAATGACAAGTTTTTCTATATCTTGTAAATAAACTTCTAGGTTCTTTGTGCAGAACCTATGGCTTCATTCTTACAATACAAGATCTGTCTCCAAACATTGGTGTTTTGTGGTATGTGCTATAAGGAAGGGAAACTACCACCTTTAGTGTGGACTTGAATATTTTATTCCTCTCATGAACTTTGGCACTTATTTTGTTCTGATGGTATTTGCATTACAGGTACTTCTTTGCAGAAGTTTTCGATTTTTTCAGAAATTTCTTCCTGATAGTATTTCATGGGAATATTCTGTTGATGCTAGCACCATTAGCCTTGCGGCTTAATCACCGGCCATGCTTTCTAGCTTTTGTATACATTGTGATATCTTCTATTTTGAAATCTTATCCTTCAGTAAGTTGTTTATTTTTTTCACAAGTTTCTATTTTTTACCTGGACTCAAATTAGCTCTTGGAATTTAGGCATGATGGTCTCTCTGGGTGTTGCTGAAAATATTTTTATAATTTAGAATGAAAGAGATGCCGTTATCCTGTTAAATGTTAAATGCATGATATTGTATGATTACGTCGTCCAAAATAGAAATTATGCAAATAAGTATGTTACACACTTAGCACATTCACATATGCACGCTTTGATGGGAAAATATTATCAGTGCAGTTGTAAATATTGAGCTACGAACTTGAACATGGAATGTCCAGCACTGATGTGTTTATTTTGTGTGAATTTTCATCATGCTGGTATCTGATTGATCTGTCATTCATCTATGCATCTATTATATCTCCAATCTACTTAGAGAAGTCCATATATATTATGTGTTTTGTGTGAATTTGCATCATGTTTCAATGTGAATGATCTATATACTATATTGTCTTATCTAACTTGTCAGTACTCAGACATTAAATAAATCCATCACTGATGTGTTTATATTTTGTGATTTTGTGTCATGTTTCAAACTGGACTAATCCCTGTAACCATTTTGTTTTCATTATAACTAGGTTGGTGATTCAGCTCTATATTTGGGTTTACTTGGGTTATTTGCTTATGAACTCAAAGGTTATTTCTCTTTCTTTTTTAACCTTTTATATTGCGCATAATCTCTTTTTGGATAATCAACTTCCTTGATTTTCAGATATGCAGTTTTCATTCTTCTTATTATCTGGTTATGTTGGGGTTTCACTTCTTAGCCCTGTGATGCACAATTTATGGATATGGAGGGTATGGAGTTGTGTTTACCTTCAATTTCAAATAGATTTTTCTGTTGTTATCTTCAGTTCCTCATCTCTGTAAAAATTGACAGGGTACTGGTAATGCAAATTTTTACTTTGGAACTGCAATTGCTTATGCGTGCTTTCAGGTGCGTTATATCTACTCATTGTGATATTCGCTTCTCCTCACCTCATGTTAGTCATTATTACTTTATCTCTTTTCTTCACAACTTTTTCTAGCCATTAAGTTTATATACAAATGGAGATCTTTGTCAATTTACATCTGCCACCCATTTTATCATGATCAGAATTGCATTTAGTTTATTCACATTCTTTTTCAGAAAATGTTTATCAAATAATGTCAGTTGAAGTTATTTGTACTTTCTTGAATATTTATCACATACTGTGAGCCAAAGATTGATGCTAGCTCATCAACACAAGCCCCAGCCTTGTCTAGGACAAGGGTCCCGTAGTAAAATCTTGACCCTTTTCACTTTCCTCGATGTCCACGCTTCAAAACCAACTTAATTCCATTATGGTGGTGTACTTCATTGCAATTGGCAAGTTGTGTCAAAATTATACCTATGAATTTAACCTACGGACAACCTCAGCTCACTTTTAAAATAACCCCTTTTTATACTAGCTTCCAAAGACCCCATATAAAGGGATTAAGGTAAAGGCCAAAGTGAGTTTGAGCCATTACAACATAACAGTAAATTTTAAGAAAAAGAAATTAACACATAATGAACTAATATTACTCTTTGCTTAACAAAATCTCATTAGTTTGTCTATTTTAACTGAGAGCATATAATGTAAAATTATTTCACTTAAATTTATAATAAATTTTCACTAATTTATTTTTATGTGAAACAAATTATTTTCTTTTTCTTTATTTATATCTGTATGCTACATAATAACTAAAATAAAAAGAACTGGTGTAAAATAAATATGGTTTGATAACTATTATTTTTAGAGTAACCTCTTTATTATTATATATTTTTACAATATTTAATTATTGATATTATAATATATCTACTATTTCATGATTTTTATTGGTGATGAACTTACATAAATCAAGGTAAGCAAAATTAAGCTTTCTCAATTTAAATCAAACACTATTATTATTTATAAGTTCATCGTATAGTGTGCATTTTTAATCTTTTTATTCAGTTATCAATTATTTTTTGCAAAATTTAAAACATCTTATTATTTTTTAAAAAATATCTCAGAAGACAAAATAATAAAAATTTACAAATATAACAGTAAAAGTTGGCGTAGACATCTTTAAAATTTCGAATTATTGATTTTTTTCCCTTGAAATGGGTAATTTTGATCTTCATAAAATAAATTCTCACATTTTGAAAATTGATATGATTTGTAATTTCAAATATTCGTTTTAACCATAAATATTATCCATTTTTAAAATTTTAAACAACCTTGAAATTTATATTAATATTATATCACATAGATATCAAATATCCCTAAAAGAAAAGGTTGGGTTCTCAGCTCACATCATTTCTCTTTTCCAATCACCTGATGAAATCATCTTATTTTTTAATTTATAGTTAGTTTTTTATGTTTTTGTTCCTTGAAGAAACATATGTTTTTCTTCATTGAGATTGAGTTTTATAATGAACTTACGTTGGATCATGATATTGATATTAATAATTTAAATTAAATTAGGTTGTGAATGACCAAAACTTGAAGCAAATTAATGTTTTTATTCATGTGTATAAGATTCTTTTAAAACAAATAAAAATTAAAACTTTCATTTTTAAAGGAGTGTTTTTTTTTTTTTTTTTTAAAAAAAAAAGATTAACCCATGGATGAGTTGTTGTCCATAGGACTTTTGTGAACATTTTAGCTCTGCATACTGGGCTATAATAAGTTTCCTAATAAAAATTCAACGTTTTGTATGTTATCCTGTAAATTTATGTATGCGTGTTACTTCGCATATGGCAGATCATTCTGGTGGTTGAGAGTGTCAGCGCCATGCTTAATCATGACAGAACGCTGACAAAGCTATGTACTGCAGCGGTTCAAAATGTCAAATCTTGAGAACTTGAACTATGATTCTATGCATCCATGGTATTCATGAGCTTTTCACGTGAATTAGTTCTCGGTTCCGGGAACCATTTTGGTGCTGTCCCCTTCAATTACTTATCAAATAGCTGCATTTATTTGGATGTAAGCATTTTTCACCCTGATTAGTATCTGGACGCAAGACTCTGCAATCTTGATGCTGAATGCCGGTTAAAAAGGAAAAACAATCATGGTTTTGTGTTGGGGTTCTTAGAGCTCTTATGTTCTTGGTGTACCATTCAGTAAGTTTCAATGGCTTTGTTCTTCAAAAGCAACTATAATGCGGCACATGATTTTTTTATTTTTATTTTGTTCTAAATTCATGTTACTATAATGAATGCACTTGTTGGTCGGAATATCTGGAGCGTGTCTATAGGAATGAACCATATGTAATGACACCAACATTTCGAGCATTTCTAACTTTATCATCTATCTAGTGTGATATTAGTCAAGGTTTTTTGGTTGCTTCATCTGTGATTATTACAATTCTGTAACACCCCTTTATTGTTGCTTTTCCTCCATTTGAGTCCATTGTCATTGCTGACAATTGCTTGATTCATACGTTGGATGGGCTGTTTTACGCACTCCACCTAGTCTAATCACTTCAGCCATCAACTTCTGCAGTCCATTTCACATGTTACTTTGACTCAGTCCATGCCTTTCTTTGAACATTCTTACATGTGAAACAAATATAGATATGCATAAAGCAATTGGTCTTGTCGTATGCAAGAACAAACACCCGTAAAACGCGCCTTCTCCCTGCTACATGTAAGGCCTTTCACATGCACAATTTAGAGATAGGTGTTAGACAACAACGGTCAGCGATGTTTCTGTCCTACTTACCTTTTGGACTGCATCGAGTGAAAAACAATGACTTAGATGTGAAGTGAAACCAAAGAATGTGCTTTCGGCCTTGGCATAAATGGAATTTAAATTACACGACATGCTTCCAAATTTGATGTAATGTTTGCCAGGCAAACCAGTGTGATGTGATTACAAAGAAGACAGCTCCATGTTACACGTTGCAGATAGATGATTTTACCTGGCTAGTGATAGATTGAACTCAATAATACGAACCAAGAACTTTTTCTAATAAAGATATATTTAAAAGAATTTCTATTAAAACTATAGCATCTACTGTATGTCAGCGTTAATTATTAAATTGAATGAAATAACAACACATGGTTTTGTCACGGAGTGAATTTCATGACCATGACCTTTCATGCATTGTACTCCTTTTTTCATTTTTCTTAAAGCTTTTAGTATCTAAATATTACTCGTTTAAAGAATTAAAACTCCTCGGCAACTTTTTTTGTTATGTTTAAAGTCAAAAGTGTTTCTTTTTTCACTTATTTTGAAAGAAAAAACAAGAATTCTGTCATGGAAAAATTAACACCCATAGTTTGAGTTTTAGTTGGGAATCTTTCTATTTAATTAGGCGTGTTGGTGTAACTCGTACAATTATGTATAAGCAGTTCACTTACGCTATGTTTGTTTTCACTGAAATACTATTTATGCGAAAGAAAAAGTGAGTGCTTTATGTTTGTTTTTAGTAATATGAGCATATTTGAGAGAGTAGATAGAATTCGCTCATTTCTACTCTTTTAAATTCATCCACAAATCTAAATTCAAGCTTTATAGATACACGTACATAATTTAATATCATAATTTTTTTCCATTGTGTCATTTTTTGGTCTTATTGTGGTTTCCTCAAATCGACTGCTGTTTATTATGGTAATATATATTTTTCTGAATATAACCAGATAAAACTGAATTAAATATTTTAATTGTTCCATTTCCATTGTCAACCACAAATCCGAAAATGAGTATAATAATATTGCAATCGTAATAATAATATGCACGACAAAACAAAAAGGAACGTTACACTGAATCTCTTATCACAAGATTGGAGATCCTCATATTCTTGATAGCATCTCAATGACCATATATATTACAACACTATTATTATTGGCCCTGTTTAGTCAGTTTTTTTGAGAATTTAAGTGTGAGTCTAAGTCCCACATTTGATATAAATAAGAAAGTAGAACACCTTATAGACTCATTAATTCATTACCTTAAGGTTTTGGGTAAAGAGTGATGTCGATTTCTTATATAGTTGGCTAAGATGTTATTGGTGTTTGTGTAACCCACGAGTAATTTACTCCTTGATGGACCCAACAAGTTTGATATAAAAAACTAATTTTGGTACATGAAAATAATAAATTTTAAAATATTGGATATTGAAAACTAAGATTTATATGAATGTTTAAAATAAGTTTGATTAGTAAAAAAATATCATTGTCCTTGTAATCAAAGATAAATTTTAATTCTTTTTATCACATTAAATAAACTTATATCTTAATATAAGAAACTTAAATTTTCCACTTCTGATGAAAATATTTTCTAGGAAAGATAGCTAAAATACATTTTTGGAAAACTTATTTCCAGTTGATATTACTTTCCCAAGATTTGTATTAATTAAGAAAATTTATTTTAACAAATGCTCCTATAAATAAAATTGGTACGTTTGTTAAGAGAAAACAAATTAGTACGTTTACTGTTCAAAGAACATAACAAGCTCAACTGAGCATTATTCAATGAACGACAACTAGTAACAGTTGTTGTAAGTCCCTCTCTCTTAGATCGTATTATATAGAACTGACGGTTATAAATCTCTCTTATTTTACCTTGTACAATTCTCGTTTAAAATACTATTTTTGTTAATAAGAAAAATTTATAAATGATACTCATTTTAAATAAAAGACGAATTTATTTTCTTAAAACTGCGAGCGATGTTCACTTTAATTTGCTTGTGATTCGGTTGGCTTTGACCAAAGCTGGGAGTGTTGGACATAGATTAACGTACGCTTGTGATGAAAATAAAACTTGTTTTTTTAATAATAGAACACTATAGGAGAAATAGACAAGCAAATCCAAAAATGTTTTAATACTCCGCATTATTTATAAGATGTTTGAATGATGTATATATGTCTAATATAAAACTTCATTATATCTTGTATTTAATGTTTTGTTAGTTTTAGAAGACTTTTTAATGTTAGTAGCATATTAATGAAGACAAAAATAAGATCATTCTTGTATTTGTATGTAGTGATTTGAGAAAGATATCGGGGATAAATTTACAAGATCATTACCAATTTTTATCTTATTGATTAAATGAGATCTATGGTTATTTTATGCCTTTTTATCATTTTTTTATATGTTTTTTGTTAAAATACTATCACGTGGTTTTTGTTCGATCTTTTTCTCTGTAGTAATTAGATGAGTTTTGTAAGGTCGATAATATGAAGGAGGTGAAGTTATTAATTTATTATATATTAATTTAGTATATATAATTAATTAATTAACTAATATTAATAATGAATATTTTTTCATATTACTCCTAAGTATCATTTTATATTATTATTAGATAATTTTTATTTTTTAAAACTGTTTCTAATCTATCATAATCAAATCCTTTATAAATTTTATTTTCAAATTCATTCTTAATTATCTTCAAATTCTTTAAAAATAATAATAAAATTTACTTTTAAATCTACTCAAATTTATAGATTCTTCTTCTTCAAACTCTTTCTCGCTTGTAAATACTGCCCTAAAGTATAATATTAGTTTATAAAATATGTAAACGCTGTGAATCCATTCCACGGCATTGTTGGTTTTGTAGTACTTAAATGCGTATGGTACTTTTGTTTACCTATTTCAATCAAACAATTTATATATATATATATATATATATATATATATATATATATATATATATATATATATATATATATATATATATATATATAAATTTTTTCGGCATTTTTTATATAGTTAAAGGTAAAAAACTGATTAAGTGGTAGGGGAATGTAGTCCTACCAATAATGATATGACCTAGAGCTGCACTATAATTTTAAATTTTCTTTATATTTTTATTATATTTTTTATTAGAAGGTTAGGTTGATTGGTCATATATGTAAAGATAAAAAGAAAAATTATAAAGTGAATTATTTATATTTCTCATGATGAAACTCAATAAATGTATAATGGAAATTAAAATTATTATTGGTGGGGTTAATTATTTATAGATATTAAAGATTATTCAGTGAGAATTAATGAATTAATATGGAAAGTCAGATACTCTTGTCTAATTTATTTTATATAAAATTACGTATCTTATAATATAGTGATATAATTCTCAAATTACGAAGTTTTGAGAACTCAAATTTAATCTTATTATTTAATTTTAATTTATGGCGATCGATATTAATATTTATTATTGAATAATATACCTTTTCTTTTAACTGTGAGGCTAGTAATTCCAAACTGAATATTAAAACAATACTTCTTTCTTTTTCACATAAGAAAAACTCTAACATCATACTAGTTTTAAACTTAAAATTAATTAATATTAAACATAGTTATCCATCACGTTTTTTTTTATTACTTCATCATTTTATTGTAAACCAGGTTTAAAAGAGAAAAAGTTTTATTGGATAAATCATGAAAATATTTTATTATATTTATGAACAGATCTTTATCCCTAAATTAACGAGTTATTTGATTAAAACTTGATTTTCCCCTTTTGATTTCTTTGTAATATCGAAGTAGGTATTTTGAGCATGTTGATTGATTTTAAGACTCACTAAACATGTTTAAAATTGTAACAATATGTTTGGATAGGTGGTGGACGATGTTGAAATTGTGGTGTGTCACCATGATTTCTCTAACAAGTAATATATTAACTATATATAAGATTCCATTTGATAAGTCATTTGAGTTCATTTTAAACCCAGTAATATATCGTATTTTTAACAATAATATATAGCACCAACCAAAGAATGCCATTGTACATTGATGAACAAGTTTTCATTTCTAATATGTTTTTAAATCTATAAATATGGAATAGGTTTATTTTCTATTCGTTGAATTCAAGATGATTTATCAAACTGGTAATCTGGTCATAACTGTTATTTTTGTGTCGATTGACCGTTGTTGACAGAAGAAACGATTAATAAATCAAAGCAAAGGAAGATGTTTGAATACTGTGATTAATATAGTAATGATGTAGGTATTTAACCAGCATGTAAGAAAGAAATCTGCGTTTCAGATGTTGCAGTTTATTGTTTAGAATGCGATGCAAGGTAGAAGGTAAAAGTTAATTTTTATTATGATAAAATGTTACGAAAGTTGAAGACCCGTGAAGAAACAGCGTGGAATCGAGCATTGTTCTGTTGTTCAGAAGTGGTACTGCTGGTGAGGCAATGGAGGAGGCTATTTGACCAATAACAATAAGTGGTTTGAGTTTACACTGCATGAAGGGTAAAGAAAAGTTTGTTTATTACCGGAAGAGAAAGAGGTTGGAGCAGAAGAGAAGGAAAGAGAGGGAGGGGCAAAATGTTAGAAAGTAAATTTTTAAGTCTAACTCAACTTCACAAAATCGATTTGTAGAATGAGATTTGTATCTATTTATAAACTAATAATTGACCGTATTTCTACTCCACGTTGAACACGATCAGGGGTTAAAACGATGATTGTTGCGTGCTTCTTTCTCTCTTGGTACCAACACCGACCTTCCTCCTGTCAACTTTACGTCACTCACGTGATCCACCATACCACTCTCTTCCCTTTCTTCCTGCCTACCTACCACCTACTGCTTCCTTCTTAGACTACCAATCAATAACCTTATTCTCCTTTTTCTCTTCCTACTCCCCCTAACCCTATTTCTATTTATGTCTTTTTTTCTTCTTCTAAAACGAATAACCCTGCTCTTCTATTCTTCCTTCTTGCTTTGCTACACTATTTTATCATCCCTCTACTCTTCCAACAACCATCTCTTTTCTTCCGTTCCAAATCTCCAACTTGGAAATACTCTTCAATTCAAACTCCTCAATACGTATATCAATGAAGCATTGGTGTCAACAAAATGTTCCAGAATGGAAAATTTTATGTTTCTTTTCTTCGCATATACTTCACTGTACGAACAAAAGGAGAGTATTTATTCATTTGGATTCTCCATTTTATGTTTAATTTTATTTTTTTTTAATTTCGCTTTCTTTTTCTCTTTTTTTCCTATTAAATTAAACGATATAAACATTATTTCTTTTTATATTCTTCGTTTATAAACTTCATCTAAACTCATTTTCACGTTTCTGCGGATGAGAAGAAAAAGATTTGGAACTACGGTTGTTGTCCCATTAGATTGTTGTCATGGAACAAAACTAGCTTAGGGTGGGCCTGGGCCTGGGTTCGTTAGAGTAAAAAACATACGTGTACATGTGTCTTCTTTCTTCATCATAGATAAAATTAAAAAACAATAAATTGAAATAAAATGCGATTTAAAATAATAAGATATAAAATAATTATTTTAATTTCAAAATAAATAGATTTAAATTAATAGTGATTTATAGAGTATATATATATATATACACTTTTTTAATTTAAATATTTAGAAAATAAAATTAGAAAGAAAATATGTATATTTTTTTTTATCGAACATAAAAAAAGTGAATTTAACAAAAAGTGATTTAAAAATAATAAAATGTAAAATAATTATTTTAGTTTAAAAATAATTAAATTTAAATGAATGATCATTTAAATGATAAAAATAGAAATATAATCAGTTTAGTTTGAAATAAAAGTCACTTAAAGGTTAAAATAAATAAAAAATGTGAACAGGAAAAAGGAAAATCTCTTTTACATATGTATAGATTTTACAATGAAACAGAAGATTAATAAAAATAAATATTTTTATTTTAAATTGTATAATGTTGGGTGTGCTATGTCGTGATACATATATGTGTGAGGGGGATGATGATGAAAATATGCACTTTATAAAGGTGATAGTCAAATAATATACATAATGTCATACATTGTATGTTTATACTTGTGTTAAAATATGGCCTAAAGTAGTTGAGCATGTTAATACCTATTGTGTGTGGTATTGTGACTTTTGTATGAGTGAGTAATGAGGTATATTTGGATTATATTAATTAATTCATTACAAAAATAATATATTAGTGTGATTCAACTGCAATTTATTGTGATATTTTTAGATTAAGAATATTTGATGCGTGATTGATATGTGTTACATGATATATAACATGTCGTATTTATTGTTTAAATTATTAGTTCAAGGTATTATGTGAAGAATAAATTATAATTGCCTGTAGTATAGGTGGCCTCTACCACTGTTTGGTATGGTAGGAAGAGAAGTAAACAGCATGAAAAATAAGCCAAATATGTAATGCCTCAACAATTATATAAATAACTATAATTTTATTAAAATTTGGACTATTTTTTCATTGTACAATAAGATCATAATATATTACATTCTTGCAATTGTTCATAATATATTACAAAAATGTATAAATTATACGCTACATCAGAATATATAGATGACTATTTATATATTCATTATTTTTTAAAAATATTAACATAAATTCTCCATTAGTCAATCTAAAGAATATTATTTGATTATTTTCTAAACAATTCTCATTAAACATATTCTTCTTCTACTTCTACAAATGAAAGAAAAATATGAAAAAAAAAATGTTTCTATAAACTTTAAATATAATCTTAATAAACTCAATAAACAATCAAGATAATTAATAACTTAATAAAAAATAAAGACAATTAATATGATTAAATATGTATTTGACGTTTAGCAATTGTGACTTGTGTTGTTTATTAAATAGAAATTAATGTTAGGATGGCATTAATATTAAAAGGAAACTAAAACAACTAAACTTACAAAAAAGAAATAAAAGATAAAAACTTCCTTCAATTTAAATTATTTATTAATATTAACTTTTTTTCGTTAATAAACAGAAATAACGATAACGAAAAGCTAAACACGTATTTAATTAATTACTTCATCCATAAACAAAGTTATAAAAAAACAAAAAAAAAAAACAAATAGCCTATTATTTCCTTATAATAAATAAACAAAACCCTTTCTTAATTTTTTTTTTACTTATTTAATGTTTAAAAAAAGAAAGAATAATGAGAAAACTGATAAAAATAATGAAATGATAAATGTGAAGTTTGGGAATTTGTATGTCTGGTGAGTGTGGGAAGTAGTGTTATATACTGGCCTGGGAACACGTTCCATCAATCCTTGGTGGGATCGCGAGCTCCGGTTATCACCACATTTTATTATCATCTTTCTCTTCTTCCAACTCTCATTTCACTCTCTTCCTTCTTTGCTTCTCCTCCATTACCATTTCACATATTAATAATAACCCACCAAATAATACAATCAAACAACCACAAACAAAATTTTCAAAAGTAAAAAAATCTTCATCAAAGTTAGAACCAGAGGAGAAATTAGAGTACGCCATGCAAAAAACAAGTATCCAAGAACTTCATTAAGCTCACACATTTCACGCTTGATTAAATATAACATAATAATAGCTTAAATAGTCGCCAGTATTCACTTAATTAAAAAAAGTAGAAAATGTCTTTTAGTATACAATAATAAAATTTTTGTAACTGTAGATTATCCTAATAATCAAGAGATGAGACAAGACATATAATGAAAAGACATGAGATTTCACTTAAGGGTGGAATGATTAAAAAAAGAGGGTAAAAGCTGGTTTGGCTTAAAGTCACGTCACAAAGGCACACCTTCTCTTCCTTTTCTCTCACTCGTAAGCTCTGTTTTTTCCCTCTTTCTCTTAAACTTTAACGCTCTTCTTCCTCTGTCCCTCATTACAGTTGCTATTTTTTTTACGCAAGTTTTCTTTTTTCTCTAAACCCAAAACTTCTGAGAAGCAATGGGCAAGGCGTCAAAGTGGTTTCGCGGGCTTCTCGGTCTCAAAAAAACAGACCATCATAGCTCCCCACCCGCCAAGCCACCCAAAGAGAAACGCCGATGGAGCTTCGTTAAATCAAACACAGAAAAGGACAACAACGCTGCTGCCACGTGTCCACCACAACGAAACGACGGCGGCAAGCACGCCATGGCAGTCGCAGCAGCCACTGCTGCGGTGGCGGAAGCGGCCGTGGCTGCCGCCGAAGCTGCCGCCGTTGTTGTCAGACTAACGAGCAACAGTGGCAGATGTGCCGACGTGGGACCCACAAGGATTCGCCAACACTGGGCCGCCGTTAAGATCCAAGCCGCTTTTCGAGGCTGTTTGGTTCGTATCCTTCACTGTTATTATTCTCACCAATTTTTACAACATTCTTTTTTTTTATTATTTCTCTGCCATCTATGTACGCACAAAGCTCTTTCTTATTCTTTTTTTTTTTCCTTTTTTTAATCTTCTGGTTTTTTTGTTGTTGTTGTTGAGGTGATTCTCTGTAGTTCCGTTCGTTGTGTTACCGAGCTGTTCTGTTTTGTCCTTTTGCTCCAAACTAGCTGCCTGAAATTTTTTATCTCCAAAACGCATCGTTTGTGAACTCTTCTTTTCTTAGTAGTACCGGCATTATTAAAGTGGTTCACTGATTTTGGGAACCATCTTTAGTGCAGAATCTCAATCATTTCTTGGTTTGCAAAATCTCAAAAACTGAAATATTACTTGAAAAATGCAAGCCTTTATTTCATATTTAATAATACTAATAACAATAATAACGTTAACCGTATGGAAGGGATTATTTAAAACATGTGAAATTTAAAAATTAAGAATATAGTTGATGGGTGATTTACTGTTTTGGGGTAGAAACTATTTAGAAATCTAGGGGTGATATCTTTGTATTGTACTTAGGTTTGATGTATAAGGACAGTAGTAGTGGCGCATTGCATGAGTTGGTGGTTATTACCCTTTTTCCATGTTTGGTTTCCCACTAGCGGCCAAATTGTGTCCACACGGTTCAGTTCTTCTGCCATGGCCCATAAAAGATACTGTCTTTTTGGTTAAACAATGTCTTTGGGCTTTTGGTCTTTTTGTTCTGTGGGGACAGACTTTTGTCTTCAGAACGAGGAGACGTAATACATTTGACTTTGATATGCTTTTATCATTTTTCCAAGACAAATACCAAAGTGTGAACTCAGGGTTTTTTGAAATGCAACCCTGTTCTTCCTTCCTTCTCCACCATCTTAATTGTAATAAATAATACTTAATACGAGCTTTTTGGTTAGTGTCCATGGTCATATAATAGTGTTAAAAATTATGAAAGAGGAAAATTCTATATTAAAATAAGAAGTCTTTCATTTTATGTTTCGTATGTGATTCAAATATTTATTAATAAATAAAGGGTATTTATTCCTTCTTGTTCACTGAAGTTTATTTACCATTGCCTGCTAGAACTTGGAATGTAACCTTGTTGCACAGAAGAGGCTAATTCTGATGTTGTACTTGTTGCAATGTTTAGGCAAGGAGAGCACTGAGAGCATTAAAAGGGTTGGTGAAACTTCAAGCATTAGTGAGAGGTCACATTGAGAGGAAGCGTACAGCGCAGTGGCTGAAAAGAGTGCAAGCACTCTTGCATACACAGACACAAGTCTCTGCAGGGTTGGCTCTCCATGCCTCACCTTCAAGTGCAAAGTTATCTAGCCACTTCCATGTTAGTATTAGTAAATTGCTTTCTCCGTTGCCTTTCCCATCCTTTCATTGGAGATTCAAAACCATTTTTATCTTTCACTTGAACTATGTAAGTTGATATCAGTTGTCAAAAGACAAATGTAGCAAGTTGGTTTGCACCTGTGGAGGTTAACTCATTCTCTTGTTTACTTATATATCAAACGGTTCAGCATCTTAATTACTCCTGATATGATTGTGCACCAAAAATGATATGATCATGTGATTTTCGAATTACCATTTGCAGGGTCCGGAAACACCAGAAAAATTTGAAAGCCCCATCAGCTCTAAGAGCATGAAATATGAGCAATCACCTGTATTCAAGGTACTTTATTTTCTTGCCAGAATTTACCCAAGTGTGAATTTTATGCCTTGTGAAGTTGTCAATTCTTATGGAAGCATCTGTGTCATTGCAGCGAAATGGCTCCAAATCCTGTGTCCAGATCAATGGCTATCAAGAGATATGTGGTAATAGATTGGAGAATCAAGTAACTGAACAACCATGGAGCTCGGCAAGATCATTGATAAGAACATATAGTTCCAATGATGAAAGAAATGACAGGGTTCTTGAAGTTGATTCTGGAAAACCACACTTTACAAAGCGTAGAAACCTCTCTTACTCCACAGTTTCTGATCATTATAGCAAGAGTTTGAACAGCACAAAGGAGTCAACATCTCTTCAATCTGGTCAAAGTCCATGTGGTGAAGTTCAGTCCTACAGTTACAGCTCACAAAAAGTCAACGAGATTGAGGATAGTCCATTCTGCACTGCTGACAACAGTCCACAATTCTTATCAGCCACTTCCAAAGATGATGGCTTCAAAAGAAGCCCTTTTACTCCCACAAGGAGTGATGGCTCTAGAAGCTACATTCGTGGTTATGCTGACTACCCAAGTTACATGGCATGCACTGCGTCTTCAAAAGCAAAGGTCAGATCTTTGAGTGCCCCAAAACAAAGGCCAAATTGTGAGAGGCCTGGTTCATCAAATAGATACTCTCTTAATGGATTTGACATGTCAAGATTGGCCACACAAAGGGCAATGCAAGCAAGCTTCACCAACAAGGCATATCCAGGTTCTGGTCGTTTGGACAAACTTGGTATGCCTGTGGGGTACAGATACTAAGTTGTGTTAATGTTTAAGGTTACGTGTCTTCTTTTTTCATAGTCTTAACATCTGATTTTGCTAACTTCTTGTACTTTGGGCTTCCATTGCAGTTTTAAGTGTTAGCATTAGAAATCTATTTCGAAATTTCAGTGCATGCTGCTGCTAAGTGTCTTGGATGGACCGTTCAAAGGAATTATTATCTTAGCCTTTCAGTTTTACCTTCCACGCTTCATCCATTCATAATTATTTCTTTTACCGTGAGATGGGGCTAACATTGTTAAATGAATCCTTAAATTTATATAGAATCAAATGCACTCAATTTCGCTAAATTTGAACTGAGATAGGTTAGTATGCAACTCAACAAAAAAAGTTTTAAATATAATCAAATTATTTTCTATATCTTTGTTTTATAACTGATGGTAAGATATTTATATTTATTTTATTTGGCATATCATAAGAATAAACTGATTATAAGAAAATAATTTTTTTATACTTTTAAGAAAAAGAAGGAAAAGTAAAATGAAAAAATATCAAATAAATATAAAAAATTTATTTGTTAAAATATCGTTTTTTCTTTTTTGAAAATATACTAAAAAGTGAGGATGCTAGAATTTAGGAGGAACTTTAAAATAATTTTTAACTTGTTAAGATATTGATTTGATAACAAATAATATTTAAGAAGGCTTTTATTGCAGTCTTAAAAGGATTTATAACTTAATTCAGTTAGTCTTAATATGACATGGTATAATTCAACACTGGAAGTGCTCAGTAAATTCAAACATTTATATATTAATAATTTAAAAGCAAAGGAACATGAAGGTGTCGTGGTGTAGTTGGTTATCACGTCAGTCTAACACACTGAAGGTCTCCGGTTCGAGTCCGGGCGACGCCACTGAGTAATGCTTTTTCATTTCTTTTTGGTAACTTTTTGCGCGTGGAGTAATCAACCTGTAATATCTGGTAAAGAGCCAAATTCATCCCTATAAAATATTAAATATTTTAGTTACATGTTAATCAAGTATCGTATTATTCTTATTCTTTTAAAATTTAAACGTAATTTTATTCATATAAAAATTTGATCTATCGTGGTTATTAACGGTGATATAAAAAATGTGTTTAGGTTTTAGAGAATCTAAAAATAGATTTAAAGTTTAGAAGAACAAAATAATGCATAACAATTTTGGGGATGTGTTTAATATTTTAGGAAGAAGATTTAACTCTTTAATAAAAATATACTGAGGACATGTAAATACGTATAGCACACACTCTACAGATGTAAAAATTGCAGCTAAAACCACATTATATTTTTAGTTAATTTACTTTTAGCGTGTTCTCATTTCCAATTCGCTAATAACAGAAAAACTCTGATCTGGCCTTTAAAAGATTGATGCAACTTTTTTAAGATTGCCTGTTATTTTGGAATTAGAAATATATAAAGATGAGTTATAAGTGTAGTTATATTAAATTATTTTTATTAGCTTTGTATCGTTTGTTTTCAAGCTTGAGATTTGATCCTTTCATGTTACTACAATAATGTTATGGTCAAACAACAATGATATACGTTGTTCTTGTTTTCTATGTGACTTATTTCCGCATTGATGTCTTGTTTTTCAAGTTTAATCTGCCTCGATTTGTCCTTACGATGTTGTACAAGACAATGATGGTAATTAGGTGGTAAATAGAAATGTTTTGGATATGTTATTTGAATTGAGGAGTATAAATTAGAGAATTAAATCAGCATTTTGTATCCAAGGTGCTTTCCCTGAACTACCAACTGATGAGATAAATATGCTTTGTGAAAAGAAGAAAGGGAATGTTGGGTTGGATTGCCATATATGTGGGTTTAGAAAAATCTTATCATTTATTAAAATGAGATTTTGTCGTGGACACCCCTCGTGATATTGGTCTTCCAGTTTTTTTATATATTTGATGGAGAATTGAATTTCATCGTCTAACTTTAACTTTTAGGTCCTTTAGAATATGGAGACTCCGTATCTCTCTCAAATGCGATAAGCAAGACATTCTATCAAATGCGATAAGCAAGACATTTTATCAAATGCGATAAGCAAGACATATTGACGACTTGATTTTAGTCTATTCTTGAATAAATTCATTTTAAGATATTTCCAATTGAAGAGTCAAAAAAAGTTTTAATTCTCAAAAACTTTTTCAAGTAAGTTAAAGTCAAGATTAAAATAAGTTTGATTTTACTATAAAACTTTAATTAACTCTTAAAAATAATATCTTCAGGATCATATATCAGGTTAAATTGTCTCAAACCTAAGGTTAAGACGGCCAACCTCGAAAGTCAAATAAACACTTTTAAACAAAAATTTCAAACAAATTCTCTTGGACTAAGGGTCAAGATAAACTAACCTAAGCTAAAGATCGAAACAAAAAAAAATTGATATTGGTCGAACCAGCTGAAGGTCAATAAAGAGTCACATCAAAGGTCAAAATGGACTAGTCAAGATGAAGGTCATGATAGACCAACCCAAATCGAAAATCAAATTGATCGACCTAGATCGATGATTGAGACATGCTATCTAAATTAAAGATCAAGATTATTGCAACTTAAAAAAAATCAAAATAAATCAACTTAAACTAAAAGTTAACTAGGCTGACCCAAGTTAAAAGTCAACTTAAACTAAAAGTTAACTAGGTTGACCCAAGTTAAAAGTCAACCATAGTTAAAGATCAAAACAAACTTATTCAGATTGAGATTAACCTAAAACAAAAGTCTAATTCAAAGTGAAAGTCAAGACAAATCTAAAACGAAAGTCTAATTATATATTCTAAAAAATTGATATTCTTTTCATGTTTGAAAAAAAGTCCATAAATTGACTTGAACCTACAAAACTTTTGTTAATATTTTGACCCTGTTGACTTTTGCAATGTTTGATTTTTTGGATTTTATAGACTTTTTTTACCTCAACCAACGTGAACAAGTGTACAAGGGTCAAGTACTATGGAGGCGTACCAAATTAACAATTCTAACCATGTTGATGAAAGTGGGAGGGAAATTTATGGGTAAAGCCTAAAGATCTGTGGGTACAATTTATTATATCTAAGTATAGATGTGGTGATGATGATGTGGCATAGCATAAAGCCTTGAATATTAATCTAACAGTAAAGATTTGTTGACTGCAACAAATGCTGTTCGTTCTTTTTCCTTCCCATAACCCCATTGTTAAAAGTAACTAACCCCTACATTCTTTTACAATTGATGTCATAAATAAGTACTATACACAGATAAAACATGTTCAAAAGTGACCCAGTTCATCCAAGCTAAAAACAACGTAGTTAAAGAAGGCGAAGCATTGATGTATCAATGGGCATCTGAACATAAGAAAATATAGTTACATCATTAGAACATTTTACACTATCGAAAATGTGAAAACAGTGACAACTCAGTTGCACTCAAGACCAGCTCATACAGCTTTAGCCGTCTCTCGAACTAGGGAAAGCTTAGCTAATAAACCACACAATTGAAGATAAGATCCAACACCATCACAAATTCTCATATGAGCAAACCCAGTTTCCTGCAATTTGAAGACTGTCAGTCAGATACTTTATGCACGTGTGTGTGTAAAAGCGAATAGATTATTAGCTACCTTCATGAATTCCAATTTCAGATACTCAGCCATATCATAGTTTTTTATGATACGAAAAAGGGTCGTGATGATATCAGTGGGAGAATATCCTAAATCATATAGTTGCTTGAGGCCCGAACAAGCATCATCAAAGTTCCCTTCAATCACATTACGTACCATATTTTTCACATGCAGTGGATGTGGCTGGTCACAAACCTGAAACCAACCATAGATTTCAACAAAACCAATGACAAACTGTGGAAAATACAAATCATGGTTGATTCTAACCTTAAAAACATTTGCTTGGTTAACAAATTGGAATCCACTGTATGTTGCTTGCAAGTTATTCAATGCCTGCCTCATATCACCATCGGCAGTGAAAATGATGGCTTCAAGTCCTTCAGGAACGTAGGGAACCTTCAACAAGAGCACGACTCAGTTATACATTTCATCAATATTATAGAAGTCAAAATAGATGGCAACCAGTATTGTCAAATAGCAGCCATGGAGATGCCACAATGTTATGGCATGGTACTGTTCTCATGGTGGCTCATGGCAGTTATAATGACACACTCTAACAGGTCTCATTAGTGAGACTTATAATAAATTTAGAAATAAAAGAAAACAATGAAAAATAACTACAGTAGTTACTAAAACGCAGATGTATTATTCTTGTCATTGCAACCCTGCTTCACCTATATAGTATGCAATGCCATGAACCATAAAAAATTGTGGCAAATAAAAACAGTTTTATAACCATAATGGTTGAAGCCTAGTATATTAGGCCGCCTTATAGAAATCTAAGAATGCATGCACAAAATCTCCCTATAAGATTTAGTTGCCATAAATTTTTTGCAACCCTTTCACTACTATATCACATAAAGACAGCAAAACTAAGCAAATGATCAAATCTTTAAGGGCATGGTTCTTAGTTAACAGTGAGCAGCAAATACATACAATAATCCTAATCAGCAAAGCTTCCAAACTCTTTTCTTTTCACTTTCTTCCCAACTATGCAACAATAATCATTATACAATACACGATGAAAAATTCCCAGAAAGGAAGGAATGCAAAACAATAGTTGAGAAAGACTAAACAGGTCAGAGAATCAAAGTTAAAACCATGGATACATATACAAACAATCAAAAGAGAACATGGCGTTAGAATTACACGTCATAAGACTTGTGCAAGAAAAAACTTAACATAGAAAAGAAAACATGCAAAGGGGAACAAAACAGAAAAGAACTTTCTTCTAAATCAAGAACTCCGCTTTTGACACCGAAAAATAATTACAAAGAAACAGATGATGACAGTGGTGATTGTATTATTATACATAAAATGTGACATTTGCAATAATGACATATAGTCAATCCTATGCTCCTCTGACATGTAGGAATACTACAAGCATGTCCTATGATAGTTGAAGGCAGAATGAACTTTGAGGTACCTTCTCGGCTTGAACCACAATCATGAGTCGACCAAGTATCTCTTGATCAGACAACCGTGAAAACCTCACTATGGCACATCTACTCTGAATGGGCTCAATAATCTTAGCCGAAGTATTGCAAGCAAGAGCAAAACGTGTAGAGTTAGAATATATCTCGATAGTCCTTCTCAATGCTTGTTGTGCTCCTGTGGTCATGCTGAATTGAAAAAATGAATTAGAGGGCAAACAGAATAAGAGCAGACAAATTTCTTCCTTACCATATTACAAATGCAAAAATGTCCACCACCAAGACAAGACACTGTACGGATAATCTGTAACTTAATTAATCACATAATTTGGTGACCCTTACTTGTATTATTGCTTACCAAAATGGGATATGTTTGTCCATACAAAGAATCCATAATTCAAGATCCTTCACCTAGTCAATGGCTCTGACACCATTTATTAGATTGTTACATAGATAAACAATGGAGAGATTTGGCACTAATGAGACATGAATAAAAAACTAAGACACCAAAGCTTTTCTTATCCCTTTATAATCAATGCAGGAGTCCAACTCACATTTGCCTCCAACAAACTAAAACCTCTACTGGAGTAATCACAGTACATAGTGTTGGTGTAGAAACATGCAAAAATTGGAACTAAAAATTAGATTATCATCAAAACTCACCTATCAGCTTCATCCAGTATTACTATCTTGTGCCTCCCAGGGAGAAGGGTGACTTTCTTCTGAGCAAACATCTTGATCTTGTTCCTCACAACATCAATTCCTCTACAACAAGAAGAAAAAGGATAAATTGAAAGAAAAGTGTTGCAATCAGAGAAGTGAAATGTGAAATCACGGAACAAACCTATCATCCGATGCATTAAGTTCAAGAACACCTTCCTTGCAATTTGGTCCGAGAAGCTCGTGAGCGAGGGCTAGTATGCTAGTGGTTTTTCCTGTCCCAGGAGGACCCTAAAATGAGACAATGAGAAATAGAATGAAAGAGTGACAAAGGAAAAACTTCAATTTAAGAAACCTAATGAAAGAAAAAAACTTACTGATAAGATGAGATTGGGCATGTTGCCATCACGAGCAATGACTTGCAGCCTGGAGACTGCGTCCTCGTTGCCGACTATGTCAGCGACCTTGTTGGGACGATACTTTTCTACCCATGGTACATCATAGGTGTGACTTGAGGAAGACGATGACATGCTTTGCCACCAACAAACAAGGGTTTCAGTGTACTGTTGCAAATGAAAAGAGAAAACCCTCAAAACCCTATGTCCCAAACCACTTTAAACTTTGAAGAATTGTGTCCCCATTTTAGAGGGAAAATCCCATGCCAGGGATTGGATTTGTGTGAGGAAAAATCCCAAAGGAATATTTTGTTAGAAACCAAAAATTAAATGTTTTTTAATTCTTTTACTTTTAAAATATTTGTTTTATTATTTATATATTCAATTTTGTTTTTTTTTTCATATACTAATAAAAAATAATAAAAATAATGAATAAATGTAGTGTATGATGAGTAACTTTTATTATGAGTTTTTAAATTTTGATAATAATATTCATATTCGATTCACGATGAATTTAAAAAAGTAATTTAAG